>NC_084751.1:12941126-12973626 GCF_033978785.1 Entelurus aequoreus | reverse complement strand
CTGTTTTTCTTTCTTTCTTTCTTTCTGGTATGCTTCAACACCCCCACACCCATCTTTCAAATACCAGGGAGATTTGGACACTGGCAGCCAGTTGTTGATGGCTAAATCAAGCAGATTCTCCCCAGCCACTTGATGAATGAGCTTCGAACAGGGATGACTAAGCTGGAAGGGATGTGAAACCCACCTGCTTTTGCTCTCCGCCGTTGTTAATTAAACGCCATCATTGTTGCTATTTAGCGGCCATTTCAAACAAAAGGGATTGCGGCGGACGGACAGCGCTCCCAAGCTTCAGTTGTGATTGAAACCAGCCATCTCCATTGCTCAGTTTACGCTATCACAATAATCCTAATGGTCCCGTGTTATACGATGTTTCGTCCTTTTATATACAGTAAATCTCTGAATAGTTTATTGGAAGTGTGTTAAGAAAAAATCTAGACTTGATGCTGGTATTTAGACAGTTTAAAATAGCTTACTTCTCAGACCACATCCGTTTTTTATTTTGCAAATAGCTTTAATGCGAACGAGCTTCCCCCAAAAAAGTGTATGGCTGCAGGAAGTGCTATTTACAACTGACTACCTCCGCACTTGTCCGCTGAAAAAAATGCAAGAAAACAAATAAAACAAACCCAAGACTAGATCTGACCAATTAAGTCTATGAGCATGAACTGATGCCTACTCGGATGAGAGGCTAAACGTCTTCTAAAACAAACCAAACAGTCCAGTTGCGATGGATTGAATGCCGTGTGACAACAACGCAACATTAAGTAGTGGGAGAGGAGGTTACATACAACAATAGCATAGCTACAAGTGTAACCGAGCTAGCATTACGGTCATATTTTAACAGGAGCTATATAGGTTAACCTATTCGCGGAAGAAAAACCAAATGATCAAATTTACCGTTCCAACCTCCATAGCTGATTGACTGCTCATTGTTGGCATAGTTATCTTAAAGGCCTACTGAAACCCACTACTACCGACCACGCAGTCTGATAGTTTATACATCAATGATGAAATTTTAACATTGCAACACATGCCAATACGGCCGGGTTAGATTACTAAAGTGCAATTTTAAATTTTGCGCAAAATATCCTGCTGAAAACGTCTCGGTATGATGACGCCTGCGCGTGACGTCACGGATTGTAGAGGACATTTTGGGACAGCATTGTGGCCAGCTATTAAGTCGTCTGTTTTCATCGCAAAATTCCACAGTATTCTGGACATCTGTGTTGGTGAATCTTTTGCAATTTGTTCAATGAACAATGGAGACAGCAAAGAAGAAAGCTGTCGGTGGGAAGCGGTGTATTTCGGCCGGCTGCAGCAACACAAACACGTAGCCGGTGTTTCATTGTTTACATTCCCGAAAGATGACAGTCAAGCTTTACCATTGGCCTGTGGAGAACTGGGACAACAGAAACTCTTACCAGGAGGACTTTGAGTTGGATACGCAGACGCGCTACCATGAGTACGCAACTGCGGCTTCCGAACATTTGATCGCTTGCCCGTACGTGCGTGCCGCTACGTGCATGTCGCGTACGTAACTTTGGGGACTTTGGGGAAATATATGTGCTGTATGAACTTTGGGGAGGTGAACGGTATTTTGGGCTGTGGGATTGAGTGTGTTGTGCAGGTGTTTGATTTGTATTGGCGGGTTATATGGACAGGAGGGGGGAGGTGTTTGTTATGCGGGATTCATTTGTGGCATATTAAATATAAGCCTGGTTGTGTTGTGGCTAATAGAGTATATATATGTCTTGTGTTTATTTACTGTTTTAGTCATTCCCAGCTGAATATCAGGTCCCACCCGCCTCTCACAGCATCTTCCCTATCTGAATCGCTTCCACTACCCTCTAGTCCTTCACTCTCACTTTCCTCATCCACGAATCTTTCATCCTCGCTCAAATTAATGGGGAAATCGTCGCTTTCTCGGTCCGAATCGCTCTCGCTGCTGGTGGCCATGATTGTAAACAATGTGCAGATGTGAGGAGCTCCACAACCTGTGACATCACGCGCATATTGTCTGCTACTTCCGGTACAGGCAAGGCTTTTTTATCAGCGACCAAAAGTTGCGAACTTTATCGTCGATGTTCTCTACTAAATCCTTTCAGCAAAAATATGGCAATATTGCGAAATGATCAAGTATGACACATAGAATGGACCTGCTATCCCCGTTTAAATAAGAAAATCGCATTTCAGTAGGCCTTTAAGATGTGTAGCAAAGCGTTGTAGAAGAAAGGGGGTTGGGATATTTTAGCAAGGGTATCATGTCAATGAGGAAGGAGTCCTTCACGATGTCATGAAAGTTCAAAAGCAGCCGTTTGAGAACCTCATTCTTTTTTTGTAGGCCAAATGCACATCATCAACATTGAAATTGCACTTTTAACATGTGTGCATTATCACAAAAAATATTTTAAAAGTCTCAACTGTTCACTGCCACACAGGCATACCCACACACCGCCATTGTGCAGAAACTATTGCCTCTTACTTAAAAGTAAATTTTCGAATGAAATTAAACGATTAATCGTTTCTGCCTTAGAGGGAGATGATAGATTTGTCTCACATGTGGTGCTCATGAGCAGACTCTCGGTACACAATCAAGTGATGTCCCTATGTGTAACTTGAAAAAAAACCTGACTATGGAAAAAAAATAGTCCATTTTGCATATTATGACGATACTATTCCCTGTTTTGCCCTAAGTCAAGGCTACTTGTGTACCAGAAAAAGAAAAAAAAATGCTCAAGACTGGCAGAGACCTTTAGAATTCCAAAGACGCATCATCCCTGACGGCTTTTACTAATCATTTAGAAACCACAACAACATTGGAACAAAAATAAAACTCAATAGATTTATGAAAGAGCCTCGTAGAACACCACAATCCACGTTTTACCTGGAAGAAGAATTGACCATTTTTCCACTGTTTTTCAATGGAAATGTTCAGCTTACCCGTGTTTGGGGACCCTCACCTGCCTCCCAAGGAAAAACGTCTGTGCGGTTTCCTAGGGAGAGCAGCATGTCTAGAATAATTTCCATAGCTACGAGCGAAAAAGCCATTCTGGCCTGACCTCTATTTGCTCTTGCACTCTGTTTACAATCTCACTCTTTCCGAATCAACCGCCGCCTCCAATCAAGACGGCTTAATTAGGACCACTGGCCACAGGATACAAAGGACAAAAAGGGAAAAGGGGGTAGTAGTTGAAAAATGGATACCAGAAAAAAAAATGATCCGTCTGCCTTGCGTATTTGCTACTTGGAGAATCATTCTGTTGCATTTGTTTTTGCCCCGCTTCCGTGTGGAACACTGATTGAACCAGGCCAGGGGAAGATTGGACTAGCTGCCCCCCGGAGGATTTCCCAGGCCACACAGGCTGGGAGTTGAGTTACACGTCAGCCACAAACCAAATGGTCAGGAAGCAGTGTGACTCGACTTCCAAGCCCATCTTGCACGGCCGGAGAACATGGAAAGATTTGACGTTTGATTAATGGAAGAAGGCGTGAGAGATGTGGAGTTGTTTTACTGGAATTGTTTTGTAAAAAAAAAAGACAACCAAATCAAGCATGAATCAAGGAGTTTTCTTACTTGTATGGCGAGGAGCGGTTGAAGCATGTCTTGGTCACATCCGTCACGTCGGGGTTGCAACAGTCGCCAAGGTCGTAGAAGAAATCATCCCAGTTACATTCCGCATCGCAAATGCCGTTGCCCTGCTTGCTCTCAGGGCAGCGGCTCCGGTGCCGCGACACGCAGTCACCGGCGTCGTACCCGGTGAGCGGGTGGTTGCACTCTGGGTTGCAGGCGTCATCGCCCACTTTGCTGATGTCACAGTCAGCGAGAATCAAGCGGTTCCTCAGGGAGGAGTTGGTAACGTTGTGGATGCTGAGCTCCCAGGTGATGTTGTAAGGGCTGAAGGCGTCGTTAAGCTGCTGGTGCTGCAGGATAATCTGGTGGTCCGACACGGTTGGCTTGGTCCGAGTGTCATCCCAGATGTTTATCACACGGTACCGTACTTTCTTGGCACGGCGAAAGCTCCAAAGATGGTTGTAGTTTTCGATGACCTTGACATTGTCACAGACGGTTTGACCACAAACTGGAGGCTCTAATGTAGTGTCTAATAATCCATGGGCATTTCCTTCAAAACCTATCCGCCCACTTCCCCTCTGCTCCGGCTGAGGGAAGCTACCATCTTTCACAGTCAGCCACTTCCTGCCCGGGTGCTCAAATGTTTCACGTATAACCAGCTGAGGTAGATCTTGCAGATCCTCGTGGCCCTGCATGTTCCTGATAATCTGCCTCTGATCCCGAGCCTGCCTCCATAGAGTCACCCTCTCAACCGAGCCCCGGTAGTTATGATTCAATGCATTCCCGCCAATCATCAGCACTTTGCACTTTTTGGTCAGGTGACTGAAGACGTCGCCAGATTGCTCCCGACTCACGCCAACCTGGGCGCCGTTGACGAAGAGCTTCATGTAGATGCCGTTGTAGGTGACGGCCAGGTGAGCCCACTGATTGGGTACGTAGCGGGCGTTTGAGCGGATGGCGGTCGCCTTGTGGGCACGGTCCGTCTTCAAGGAAAAAAAGAAGCGGGGGTCGCGGTTGCCGTGTTCGCTTACGGACTGGATGCCGAGAAGCCAGCCTCGGTCGCTGGAGGCGTAGAAACATTTGTCGTAAAGGCCTGGAGATAAAATGGAGAAGAAGTCCGTTAGTATGAGTTAAGCCTCAAGCTTGAGGCGATAGCGCACAGGACGCCGGATCCAGGCACCTCCTAAAAAATGCCACCTCGCTTTGCAGCAATGCGGACCATAAATGCTGTGATTGGTCAGCTGTTAATCGAAGGTTTCTGGTATGTAAATGACTATTTTGGACGATGTAAAGCCCATCAGCCTCCTTTCTTTGGATCTACATTTGCAGCAAAAGTGACTCCAATAACAAGCTATGTCTTCAAACATTGTTTTTCCCGACCGACAATGAAAGCTAACAAGCTTTATAATGGAGGAGTGTCATGGCTGCTCAGTGAGTTGACTCATTGGTTTCACAATAGTTCTAATACAATCGTGTCGCAAAAAGGTACAAATACCATCGGCCATTGGATGCATCACAAGAAAGGCAGAGAACAAGGATTTGGGGTAAATGAATGATGAAAATGTCTCTCAAATTGCAGGGTTTCCCTTAATATAATTGATCGTGGCGACCTGCCATGGCAAAATAAAAGCCACCGCACCTTAAAAACAAGGTGTTTTTTTTGTTTTTTTACATAAAAACAAATGAAAGTAATATGACGTATGGTAGCATTGGGAAGAAGTGACACAAAGTCTGACGCTCTTTTTAACTTTTATTGACAATTTAATGCTAACAACCGGCCCAATTCAACTCAAGTTCTGTCTCGTGCACACACGTCCATCTCCATGCTTCACTCCTAGACACACAAGAATACTTCCTCTTTCTCCGCCAACATGTTGTGTTCACGATCATGGGAATATCAATATTACCTGGACATAAACTTTAACACCAGCAAGTCGTTCCAGTATAAATATATATATATATATATATATATATATATATATATATATATATATATATATATATATATATATATATATATATATATACAAGTGTGTGGGCGGGGCGGGGCCATGGGGCGAGGTTAAGGGGGAGGAGTATATTTATAGCTAGAATTCACTTAAATCCAAGTATTTCTTATATATATATATATATAAATAAAATAAATACTTGACTTTCAGTGAATTCTAGCTATGTATAAATATGTATTTTATTATATATATATATATACATATAAATAAAATAAATACTTGAATTTCAGTGTTCATTTATTTACACATATACAATAAAAGCCACCGCACCTTAAAAACCATGTTGTTATGACGTTGGCAATGCACATAGCCGTGTCATGGCTGCTCAGTGAGTTGACTCTTTGGTTTTACAATAGTTCTAATACAATCGTGACGCAAACAAGTACAAATACCATAGGCCATTGGATGCATCACAAGAAAGACGGAGAACAAGGATATGGGGTAATTGTAATTTATCCTAAAAGACTATAAGGACAGCAAGAAATTGGGTGCTGCATCGAAGACTGAACAGTATGGTCACAGCCGACGTTAGCAAATGTGATTATTTTGTCATATCTAGTCATGTCAGTGACGACTCTTCTGGACCAATGAAGCAACCGGTAGTGGTTTACCCCCGTATGGAATCCCGGATGAGTTATTAAGAATTGTACCTTGTAATACCTGGTTTTGACACTCAAAATATAATGTGTCTGGCCAAGAAAAGTACTAAAGGTCCTGATACGCGAGACCAGACAAGTGAATCCCCCCCCCGCCCTTGTTAAAGAAAAAAAACTGATGGAGTAAAACTAGCAGCAGCTGCTGTGGATTGACAAGTCAAAAACCTTTAAATATTTGGCAACAAAACAAGGCCGGCAGTCTGTTAGCCGGTAGGGATGAAGAGCCATACAAATATGTCTCGGCAGGCAAACGTGAAGCACGGCAGAGATTCCATGCAGATTTTCTCCAAATAGAGAGGTGGATTTGAGCAGATATTGTGGTCTTGTGTTATTCGTCACGCGAGGGGTGTTTGCAGATTTATGGACAATTTAATACCATATGGGGTATGCCTACATATCCAATACAAGAGTTTGATCAAAAGTCAATAGGGCATTCGTAGGGCATTCAATGAAAAGAAGCACCGAACACGCTGCTTGCCAAGAAACCTCCCCATAGGTCAGGGATGGGCAATTAATTTTTACCAGGGGCTGCATGAGCAACCCGAGCACTGCTGGAGGGCCACATCGACAATATTTCAATTAAATTTTGCTCAATATTATTTTTGATGTATACCGTAAGATAAATAATAATAATAATAACAATAATAATAATTAATAATAATTAAAATACTTTAATTTAACCTAACTTAACTTTATACCAAAAGCACTGCTTTGGAAATCATTTGTACCCCTTTCAGAGATCACATTTAGTTCCCCTTAAACATCCTCATGTTGCACAATGAAATGTAAGCATAGGATGAAGTGTGCATTCCTGTAACTTTCTCTAGTTTCAGCATTCAATGATTAATATAAATAAATTAACATTAATAATAAATGACAATAAAATAAGCACACATATGACGGAGGAGTCGTAGTGTAACTTTGTGTGGTGTTTGAGTTGTCCGACTTTTTGTGTGGCCATAAACGCACCAGTGGTTTAGTGGTATGCGTGTTGGTGACAGATGACAAGATGGTTTTGGCCTGGTTTGTACGGCAGAAAATGACTAGTTTTTCGAGATAGAAGTTTTTTACTCATGTTTTTGGTGTGGTTATGGCCGAATATAAACAGTTTTGCTCAAAAATGATCGATATAATTCCTGTCCTCGAAGCATCTCGATAGACGTTACAATAATTGAACAGTGTTCAATTGAACGGTGTTGACGAACACCGTTTGGGCCGCTTGTTGTCACTGTCACTCAGAGTTGCATTGCAAAATTACACAGAATAAATGTGCTTATTTTGTTTAGCATTCAGATGGGATTTGATTTGGTGCGCGGCATATATTTGCTGTGCGCAGAGGACGCTTGAGCAGTGCGCAATTGCGCAGGCGCGCACCTTAGAGGGAACGTTGCTTGGCTGTCCATGTCTTGTTGAAAACACGCCATTCGTCATCAACTTTTCTCTTTTTAGCATCTCGGGTGTAAACCGTGCATCACTTGTCGCTGTGCACCTTCACTCACAGGTTACACACGGACATACGCCCAAAAACAACACTTTTCAAAATAAAAGCAGCACAGTTGTATTGCGCGCACGACATAGATGTTTTTTCAACTTTATTTTGTAATTTGTGATTGCAGCTGTTCACATTCACTCACAATCACGCACGCGCATACGTCCACACGGAAGTCATACAAATAACGCTTTTCAAAACAAAAGCAGCACCGTTGTATTGCACACTCGACATAGATACTTTTTTAAATTTATTTTGTAATTTATGATTGGCCTCACGCGGGCCGGACAGGGACGCACAAAGGGCCGGATGTGGCCCGCGGGCCGCAGAATGCTCAGGTCTGCCATAGGTCTACAATATAAATCCATTTCAATTTTATATATTTCAAAAATCTTAAATATGTTACAGGCTAAGCTGCTAAGTGTTATTTCCAGCCGTCCAGATGGGAGAGCTGATGCATAAATATGATTTATTTTTCTCCTATATATCTGAGGGCGTGTTTGCTGGAAATTGGGTTGAAGTGCATGTTTGTCTAAGGGAAACTCCATGGAAATCTCTCTGTATAGGCTTCTCGCGAAACACTGGGCGCATTTAAAGTTGTTAGTGTAAATGTCCCTTGCCAGCTAAGTAGCCAGAAAAAAGGCCAGTTTTTCTGCTGAGGCCTTGTTTTTGTAGAGGCACCAAAACACCTTTTTCCTGTTTCACTTGGACCATGTGTGTCAGCTCCAGCATGGTAATGTGTTTTCACTTCTTAGGGGATCTCTGAATGCTAACTGTTTGTTTGTTTAGCGCTTGTCGAGGTACGTATGCGCCGGCGCACACGTTCGGCTCCTCGAGGGTTTCTGCGTCAATGCGAGTGTGTGGCCGGCGACGCCGGACGCTACGAGATGTAACGGCCACCTTGACATGTCCCTTATTGTACGGCAGATTTACACATTTAATATCCACCCTTCAAAAAAAATAAATTTATTCGGTAGTTTTAGCTGTAACGATAATGGACTTTTTTTTATCTCCGTTTTCTAACATTAGCAGTCTTAGAATGAACTTCAAGTCCCAGAATGATAAATGGTGCATTATGACCTGGTTGCCCTCTGCCATTTTGGCAGCAGTAACACTCGTTAGCGCTCATTTACTGTGGAGGAATCAATTCAAAGAGGTAATAATGATATAAATCAACGCTACCATTAAAATGTGATTGGTAAATGTCTAAAATTTAGCTCAGATAGGCTAATTTACTAAAAATGTGAGGCTAGAGCTAGATTTCTGAGCTAATTTAGTCTGCTAGCTACTACAACAAATAGTTTACCAGTTTTCTTATTTGTTATTGTCATACTAATGTAATTTATGTAACTCGTATGTTGAATAGTTGAACACTAGGGGTGTGGGAAAAAATCGATTTGAATTCGAATCGCGATTTTCACGTTGTGCAATCGATTCTCATTTTTAAAAAATCGATTTAATTTTTTAATTTTTCATTTTTTTCATTTTTTTTTTTTTTTTTTTTTTTTTTAATTAATCAATCCAACAAAACAATACACAGCAATACCATAACAATGCAATCCAATTCCAAAACCAAACCCGACCCAGCAACACTCAGAACTGCAATAAACAGAGCAATTGAGAGGAGACACAAACACGACACAGAACAAACCAAAAGTAGTGAAACAAAAATGAATATTATCAACAACAGTATCAATATTAGTTACAATTTCAACATAGCAGTGATTAAAAATCCCTCATTGACATTATCATTAGACATTTATAAAAATAAAAAAAAGAACAATAGTGTCACAGTGGCTTACACTTGCATCGCATCTCATAACTTGTGATTTAGGGCTATATAAATAAACATTGATTGATTGATTGATAAGATTGACAACACACTGTGTCCAATATTTTCACAAAGATAAAATAAGTCATATTTTTGGTTCATTTAATAGTTCAAACAAATTTACATTATTGCAATCAGTTGATAAAACATTGTCCTTTACAATTATAAAAGCTTTTTACAAAAATCTACTACTCTGCTTGCATGTCAGCAGACTGGGGTAGATCCTGCTGAAATCCTATGTTATGAATGAATAGAGAATCCTTTTGAATCTGGAAAATATCGTTTTTGAATCGAGAATCGTGTTGAATTGAAAAAAAAAATCGATTTTGAATCGAATCGTGACCCCAAGAATCGATATTGAATCGAATCGTGGGACACCCAAAGATTCGCAGACCTGTTGAACACCTTATTGTTACATAAGTTTATGTTTTAGAGCTAATTGCAGCAGAATTCTGTTTTAAAATAACCAAAATGCTACCTTTCGAAGGCTATTTTGCAATGAATAATTTGTTAAAGTTAGCTCCCTAAGCTAATTTAGTCTGTTAGCTAAAAAGTACAGACACCTTTTATGTGTATCCTTACTCCTTGTTGTTAGCTAGTGCTGTCTATTCTAATCAAGTTGAATTTCATGTTATAAATGATTGTAACAGCATGCTGTTTTAGAACAATTACTGTGTATTGTTCTGAAGAGTTAAAAATGCTAGCTCACGCAGGCTAGTTAGTTAGAAAATGATAAGCTAATGTTAGTGTTCTGCACTATTTTAGTTTGATAGCTAGCCCTATCCATACCTGTTATTCTTAGTTTATTATTTTGGTAGTGTCGAATGAATCGTTAAAATATTTTAGCCTGTATCTTTATTCTCCAAATATGCAAAGGTAAATGTATTGTAATAAATCAATGCTAGAAATGATCAGTTATGTTAGCTTCTTTAACCCTTGGTATCCCCCAAATGTTATAGGTCCTGTGGATCAGTCATAAAAAGTCTTAAAAGTAAGTCATATATATATATATATACATATATATATATAATTTTTTTTTTTTTTTACTTTCAAAGCTTAAATCTCAAGATCAACTTCAGATTGCAAAAAGACAAACAATGCAGTATTTGTGCACACACACGCACCATATTTTTGTAACCACAATCCACACAACTCGTATGTCACTAGCAACTCACCAACACTGTTTATTACATACAAGTTGTAGGCTGATTCAAAGCAACTGTGCGTCTAATATGAATATATGGTACTCTATGGTACTTTGGCAGTATCGAGCTGAGGGGCCAAACTACACCTTTAATATGATTTGCACGTAATTCAAAGGGAAATGTTTGGAGTCGTTTGGTTTTCATGAAAAATACATTTTAAAATAACAGGGCTAGAGTCTATCAAAATGGTCTTTATTAAAGGGAGTCAATGGGGGAACTTTGGGATCTCCAATGTATACTCACTCAATAACTCGTTCTACAAGTAACCCAGCAAAGAACAGACAATGCAAAGTTTTACTCCTGTGGCTGTATTTCATCCCGCTAACCATTCCAAATGAACATTCTGTTGTATAATGTCATCATCAAAGACAAGAAAAACAGACCCACAAAGGTCCCAGGTTTCCCCAAGTGTTAAGCATATCAACAATAATGATTACAATTGAATTTTACACAAGTTTAAACGGTTGAAAATGTTAGCTCACAAAATGTTTGCATTTATTTTAATATATTTAAAGAACAGGCGTCGCCAATCCGAAAGTTGGCCATGTTGGCAGGACTAGCCTGGCACGAGAAAATAGCGCAAAGGAGTTACTCTCAGTCGCAATAAATCAGACGGAAATGACTGCTAACGAAAAGTGTGTTTTGTACATTACATTACATAGCCTGGTGTTTACCAGGGCAACAGTCTGAATCTTGTTAATAGATAAAGATGATAGCATCTCATACAGATCTTGAAATTACCGTTAGACCCTGTCTACATTAAGCCGGATAACTCAGTAAACGAATAATTATTTATCCTAAGCCCTGTTTCGGCCACACTAAATCATCGTTTAAGGTTCCCCTCCTTGGATAATTCTTTACACGGGTAAGTGTGCCGTCTATTTCTTGAATCTACGGCTCTTAGCTTTGTATGGACTCATTGATCGTTTACAAAGTGAGTTCGGAGAGGAAATGACGCCAGAGAGACCGCGCCTCACACAGGAAGTGACGTCAGAAAGAACGCCCCACAGCCAGCTTCATATTAAAGCGTTTTCGTAACTCGGAGCTAACCACTGGAAATATGGAGGCGAGTCATCCAGACGTGCCCGTGTTTCTGCTTCCGTCTGTACAGACGCTTGTGGGAATCACACATGAATACCTTAAGAGAAAGCGATTGCAGCTATTCGGGATACAACACTTCTCAGACAAAAAGAGAACTTTCGAATGTCCAGGTCAGCTGGGATTCTACTTACCGAAAAACTTTGTCCTTTTGTCGAAGAAGAGACAACGAGAATGCGGGCTCCCGTGGATTTGATAAAAAAAAAGGTAGCGTGTGCTTTGTATTACATGGCCAACGAGGGAAGACTACGGAAAACGGCGAATGCTTTTGGACTGGCAAAGCAGACTGTAGCAGTCATTGTCCGCCATGTATGTCGCGGACTCAACGTCTAGGTCCAGAGTATATACATTTACCAAAAAGGAATGGACAATGAAGGTGAAGACCAAAGAGTGAGGAGTGTCCTGGCCAGATATCTAGATCCCGAGATTGATTGATGTAAATGTTCTTCATCACATTGTTTACGTGTCTAATAAAGATGTGTAATTTATGATGGCTCAGGTGTGATTCACTACAATAGGGCCCCGCAGCACACTGGATTCCAGTTAATTGAAATACCACAACACTGGATATTGTTCAGATAAGTTACATTTAAGAACTTGCACACAAAGCAACTCTGGAGGTGACTATGACGTGTGCATTTTCCGCACATGCGTACTAGGTTGCGTTGCGCCGGCTGACGGAGGGGGGGGGGGGGGGTCTTAAAGGACCATTGTGTGTGTGTGGACAAGGACAAGGTTAGATGGGATTTACCCTTAGCCGGGGCAGCATGGTGGAACAGAGGTTAGTGCATGTGCCTCACAGTACGAAGGTCCTAAGTACACTCCCGGGCTCGGGGTCTTTCTGTGTGGAGTTTGCATGTTTTCCCAGTGACTGCGTGGGTTCCCCCGGGTACTCCGGCTTCCTCCCACCTCCAAAAAACATGCACCTGGGGATAGGTTGATTGGCAACGCTAAATTGGCCCTAGTGTGTAAATGTGAGTGTGAATGTTGTCTGTCTATCTGTGTTGGCCCTGCGATGAGGTGGCGACTTGTTCTGGGTGAGATAGGCAGCTGAGATAGGCTCCAGCACCCCCCGCGACCCAGAAAGGGACAAGTGGTAGAAAATAGATGGATGGAGTGCCGGCAGTAAGTCGGACACGTTTCCAGTGAGGGTTGGACTCCGCCAAGGCTGCCCTTTGTCACCGATTCTGTTCATAACTTTAATGGACGGAATTTCTAGGCGCAGTCAAGGCGTTGAGGGGATCTGGTTTGGTGGCTGCAGGATTAGGTCTCTGCTTTTTGCAGATGATGTGGTCCTGATGGCTTCATCTGGCCAGGATCTTCAGCTCTCACTGGATCGGTTCGCAGCTGAGTGTGAAGCGACTGGGATGAGAATCAGCACCTCCAAGTCCGAGTCCATGCTTCTCGCCCGGAAAAGGGTGGAGTGCCATCTCCGGGTTGCGGAGGAGACCCTGCCCCAGGTGGAGGAGTTCAAGTACCTCGGAGTCTTGTTCACGAGTGAGCGAAGAGTGGATCGTGAGATCGACAGGCGGATCGGTGCGGCGTCTTCAGTAATGCGGACGCTGTATCGATCCATTGTGGTGAAGAAGGAGCTGAGCCGGAAGGCAAAGCTCTCAATTTACCGGTCGATCAACATTCCCATCCTCACCTATGGTCATGAGCTTTGGGTTATGACCAAAAGAACAAGATCACGGGTACAAGCAGCTGAAATGAGTTTCCTCCGCCGGGTGGCGGGGCTCTCCCTTAGAGATAGGGTGAGAAGCTCTGCCATCCGGGGGGAGCTCAAAGTAAAGCCGCTGCTCCTCCACATCGAGAGGAGCCAGATGAGGTGGTTCGGGCATCTGGTCAGGATGCCACCCGAACGCCTCCCCAGGGAGGTGTTTAGAGCACGTCCAACCGTTAGGAGGCCACGGGGAAGACCCAGGACACGTTGGGAAGACTATGTCTCCCGGCTGCCCTGGGAACGCCTCGGGATTCCCCGGGAAGAGCTGGACGAAGTGGCTGGGGAGAGGGAAGTCTGGGCTTCCCTGCTTAGGCTGCTGCCCCCGCGACCTGACCTCGGATAAGCAGAAGAAGATGGGTGGATGGATGGAGTGTAGAAGGGGCCTAAGCCCATCGCCATCTTTCTAACGCAATGTTTACAACTGTCCCCTTCAAGATGACGCGACGTCACAAGGACCTCGACATCGCGTCATCTCAGGGATTGATCACCCGGCTCTAAAGCCTCTCACATTTTTCAATTCCGCTGTCTCGCTCGTAATAATAACAATCATAATAACGCCAACACATGCTTGTTCCCATGATTGATCGCCGATGGCAAGCGCGCTGACATCTTTGCTTAACTTTGATCTGGTTCTCGTTAGACGCGAGCGCTCCAGGATGCATTCATTAACCGGCTAATTCAATGGACTTATGTTCAAACGGACAGCGACCGGCTGGGTTCAGCGTCAAGGCCAGTGTCTTAGGTGGATGACGTCTGCAGGGAGAGGAAAAAGCCCTCCATCTGTCAGCTAGTGCACTCAAGGCTAGAAGGTGTGCTCAAATGCTCGCCGGGCTCCCAGTGTAAACAGCTGTCATAATTCTGCCATGCTCAATTAATCTAAAACACTACACTTTTCCAGAACCTGCCTTGGGACTGTCCTGGCTCGCATACAAACATGTATAGGTTTAACAAGCAATATATACGTGATATGTATCCATTTGTGTCTGCGCACATTAAGGGATTTGCGTGTGTTCCAAAGGCCACCGTCCATTCGTCTTCCTCCAAGCAAAAACACCCTTAGGAAACAAACAAGGATTGAAAGCCGCGTTAGCACAAACGCGACAAAGATAACACGTCTGATAAAAGAACTGTTTGCGCCCTCACGAGAGGACTTTTAAGTGGCCGGTCACATCGGCCCCGTACGGATGATGGAAATTTCCACCGATATTTAACCGAAAAAGTGATGCTAAAAACGTCATGACATCACATATTGAGACTTTAAACATTTAACTAGGCTGTCAAGCGCTGAATAGGTCCACTGCTACGACTTCTTGGACGCCGGTCTTTGGAGTCTGCCAATAGATTCCGTTTGCTTTTATTGTGACACCGACATCCCATTAAAGGTAGCTGGCGGCGGCTCGTGTTCGCTCAGTGGTCGGACTAATACCAGGGTTCAGTTTGAGGTAATGATCGCTAACGATAAGTGTGACACTTAAACTCCAAACAGTCATGCTTTCATTTAGTTGGACAGTCCTCCCTCTGGGTATTCAAACCGCTTTGACAACATTGGCTTCTGCTCTCATGAACTTGACATTGATATTATTATTATTCTATATTGAATTTGGTGTCATGGTCTATTTATATCTACATCACGACATGGTTCAAGTGACTCAATTCGGATTTCCAGAAAGAACTATTCAGGCTTATCAATCAATGAATCAAATTTTATTGATACAACCCTTAACCCTTGTGTGGTGTTCGGGTCTGTGGCACCCGTTTTCACTTTTTCTTCAAAGAAAAATGATACAATTAATTAATTGTTCAAACTGAGACTCACTGACTTTGGCTCATTTTCTGTGAAGAACATATATCAGAATACATATTTAATGACCACACACCATACACCCCCCCCCCTACATATAAGATGTGCGGGTCCACTGGACCCGGGGCTAATAGAAGTGTGGAAATTGATGTTTTGTGTACCACACGCACCCACCCATCCACCTACACACACACCCACCCATCCACCTACACACACACCCACCCACACACACACACACACACACACACACGGCAGGCCTAGACAGGAGGAGGACAGAGTGTAGGTACACAGGACATCAGAGGGTCAAATGGGCGAGAAAATGAGAGCAGACAGTCTTGACAAACAATGTTGCAACCTTGTGTGGGAACCGCAGGTGCAGAAACACAAAAGAAGAATCCCTGTGGGATGCAGAAACTGGCAGAGAAGTTTTCCGTGCAACGTTCATATTGTTGTTACTCAGCCAGTGTTTGTGGGTCTGATGGACCCGTTGCATTTTGTGGCTTTTAATGCCTCACAATCAAACACTTTTGTGTTAAAATACTGAACAGATGTTTATAGGGATAAGGTAAACATATGTTCAGTATTTTAACATAAAAGTGTTTTTAAGCCTTTTTTAAAAGCATCCACAGTCTGTGGTGCCCTCAGGTGGTCAGGGAGAGCGTTCCACAGACTGGGAGTGGCGGAGCAGAAAGCCCGGTCCCCCATTGTTTGTAGCTTTGTCCTCTGAGGTTGGAGGAGGTTAGCCTGTCCGGAGCGGAGGTGTCGTGTGGAGGATTTGGGGGTGAGTAGTTCTTTGAGGTAGAGGGGGGCATTTCCATGGAGGCACTGGTGCGTTAATAGGGAGACTTTGAATTAAATCCTGAGTGGAACAGGAAGCCAGTGAAGGGATTTGAGAGTTGATGTTTATAGGGATAAGGTAAACATCTGTTCAGTATTTTAACATAAAAGTGTTTGATTGTGAGGCATTAAAAGCCACAAAATGCAACGGGTCCATCAGACCCACAAACGCTGGCTGAGTAACAACAATATGAACATTACACAAGGGTTAATCACAACAACAACATGACCCTGATCTGAACCAACAAACTAAAACTTACAATGTTGTATTACTTTTTTGACTTTGTGGCTTATTTCAAGTTGTTATGTTAATTTCTATTGTGCACAGGTTATCATTAATAACTGGCAGGAGGAGCGATGTGACATAGGTCTGCATGCGAGAGTGTACAAACTGGTGGGAGAAGCAGTCACAATATTTGACACATTGGCCGTGTGGATGTGCAAGTATATGATGGGATTTTGCTTTTTGGATTATTCCACGTCCATTCATTATGCAAAGTGGCAAATATTATGAATAACTGGTGGTAGAGGCAGTCAAAATGATACGTCACGTATGTATCTGTACGTGTGTGAGAGAGAGAGGGAGGATGTATTTAGTGATTATTTTTGCTACAGAGCTCCAAACTTCATGAGACCTTCCAATTAGCCCACGTACAGTACGCAGAGAGCTTCATGGAATGGGTTTCCATGGCCGAGCAGCTGCATCCAAGCCATACATCACCAAGTCCAATGCAAAGTGTCGGATGCGGTGGTGTAAAGCACGTCGAGTCAGCCATTTAGTTCCAGTGAAAGGAACTTTGAATGCTCCAAGATACCAAAACATTTTGGACAATTCCATGCTCCCAACCTTGTGGGAACAGTTTGGAGCGGGCCCCTTACTCTTCCAACATGACTGTGCACCAGTGCACAAAGCAAGGTCCATAAAGACGTGGATGACAGAGTCTGGTGTGGATAATAATAATAATAGATTTTATTTGTAAAAAGCACTTTACATTGAGTAAACAACCTCAAAGTGCTACAGTGTATTAAAAAAATAAAATAAAAATAGAAAGATAATAAAAAATAAATAAAAATAAAATTTAGAATAGCCAAATAGCTAAAACTAGTATGCATATATATATATAAATTAAAAAAAAAGGCTTTTTTTAAAAGCAAAGCAAGGTCCATAAAGACATGGATGACAGGGTCTGGTGTGGATGAACTTGGTTCCTTAGTTCCAGTGAAAGGAACTTTGAATGTTCCAGGATACCAAAACATTTTGGACAATTCCATGCAACCAACCTTGTGGGAACAGTTTGGACCGGGCCCCTGACTCTTCCAACATGACTGTGCACCAGTGCACAAAGCAAGGTCCATAAAGACGTGGATGACAGAGTCTGGTGTGGATAATAATAATAATAGATTTTATTTGTAAAAAGCACTTTACATTGAGTAAACAACCTCAAAGTGCTACAGTGTATTAAAAAAATAAAATAAAAATAGAAAGATAATAAAAAATAAATAAAAATAAAATTTAGAATAGCCAAATAGCTAAAACTAGTATGCATATATATATATAAATTTAAAAAAAAGGCTTTTTTTAAAAGCAAAGCAAGGTCCATAAAGACATGGATGACAGGGTCTGGTGTGGATGAACTTGGTTCCTTAGTTCCAGTGAAAGGAACTTTGAATGTTCCAGGATACCAAAACATTTTGGACAATTCCATGCAACCAACCTTGTGGGAACAGTTTGGACCGGGCCCCTGACTCTTCCAACATGACTGTGCACCAGTGCACAAAGCAAGGTCCATAAAGACGTGGATGACAGAGTCTGGTGTGGATAATAATAATAATAGATTTTATTTGTAAAAAGCACTTTACATTGAGTAAACAACCTCAAAGTGCTACAGTGTATTAAAAAAATAAAATAAAAAATAGGAAGATAATAAAAAATAAATAAAAATAAAATTTAGAATAGCCAAATAGCTAAAACTAGTATGCATATATCTAAAAAAAAAAAGGCTTTTTTTAAAAGCAAAGCAAGGTCCATAAAGACATGGATGACCGGGTCTGGTGTGGATGAACTTGGTTCCTTAGTTCCAGTGAAAGGAACTTTGAATGCTCCAAGATACCAAAACATTTTGGACAATTCCATGCTCCCGACCTTGTGGGAACAGTTTGGAGCGGGCCCCTGACTCTTCCAACATGACTGTGCACCAGTGCACAAAGCAAGGTCCATAAAGACGTGGATGACAGGGTCTGGTGTGGATGAACTTGGTTCCTTAGTTCCAGTGAAAGGAACTTTGAATGCTCCAGGATACCAAAACATTTTGGACAATTCCATGCAACCAACCTTGTGGGAACAGTTTGGACCGGGCCCCTGACTCTTCCAACATGACTGTGCACCACTGCACAAAGCAAGGTCCATAAAGACGTGGATGACAATAGTCTGGTGTGGATGAACATGACTGGCCTGCACAGAGTCCTGACCTGAACCCGATAGAACACCTTTGAGATGAACTGAGAGCCAGGCCTTCTCGACTAACATCAGTGTGTGACCTCACCGATGCGCTTTAGGATACGTCTGTTTATCTCCGCAAATATCAGCTACCGTCGGCAGGGAATTCTCCCCCTTTACAAGGCATTGTCTTTCCCCCCTTGATGCGGGGACAACACTGCATGACCCGTATATGGGGCACATCAAAGTTTGCATAACATTTGGACACAGAACTTGACGTCCTGATATGTGAGTCACAAGACAGTGAGTGGTGGGAAGCGTCGTAAAACCTGGGATCAATTCTGACCACATGCAAGCGTCGCGGCAGCCCAGGAAACTTCCTGCTGGAAGGCTTTCGGAGGACAAGACGTACCCTGACGTTCGGTTATGGTTCAATCTGTTGAATGTTAACTGCTGCCTGCCGACAACGTCGGACGAGAAAGAAAAATGACTTTTCTCTGAAAATCAGTGTTGAGAGTGGCCGCGTTACAACATCGTTGTAAAGTAACAGATCATTTAATAAAGCACTGATATCATTAAGATGATACAAATTCAATTGTTGTTTTTTGGGGGGGGGAAAGTAACAGTATCAGTTGCCACATATTTTTTGAGTTCATAAACTCAAATATTCGAGTACCGTATTTTTCGGACTATAAGTCGCAGTTTTTTTTTCATAGGGGTGCGACTTATACTCAGGAGCGACTTATGTGTGAAATTATTAACACATTACCGTAAAATATCAAATAATATTACTTAGCTCATTCACGTAAGAGACTAGACGTATAAGATTTCATGGGATTTAGCGATTAGGAGTGACGGATTGTTTGGTAAACGTATAGCATGTTCTATATGTTATAGTTATTTGAATGACTCTTACCAGAATACACTACCGTTCAAAAGTTTGGGGTCACCCAAACAATTTTGTGGAATAGCCTTCATTTCTAAGAACAAGAATAGACTGTCGAGTTTCAGATGAAAGTTCTCTTTTTCTGGCCATTTTGAGCGTTTAATTGACCCCACAAATGTGATGCTCCAGAAACTCAATCTGCTCAAAGGAAGGTCGGTTTTGTAGCTTCTGTAACGAGCTAAACTGTTTTCAGATGTGTGAACATGATTGCACAAGGGTTTTCTAATCATCGATTAACCTTCTGAGCCAATGAGCAAACACATTGTAACATTAGAACACTGGAGTGATAGTTGCTGGAAATGGGCCTCTATACACCTATGTAGATATTGCACCAAAAACCAGACATTTGCAGCTAGAATAGTCATTTACCACATTAGCAATGTATAGAGTGTATTTCTTTAAAGTTAAGACTAGTTTAAAGTGCTTTTCCTTCAAAAATAAGGACATTTCAATGTGACCCCAAACTTTTGAACGGTAGTGTATGTTACGTTAACATACCAGGCACGTTCTCAGGTGGTTCTTTATGCCTCATATAACGTACACTTATTCAGCCTGTTGTTCACTATTCTTTATTTATTTTAAATTGCCTTTCAAATGTCTATTCTTGGTGTTGGGTTTTATCGAATACATTTCCCCAAAAAATGCAACTTATACTCCAGTGCGACTTATATATGTTTTTTCCCTTCTTTATTATGCATTTTCGCCTGGTGCGACTTATACTCCGGAGCGACTTATACTCCGAAAAATACGGTATATCAGATCGTAAATATTTGGAGTTTATGTTGAAAGTACTTTTAAATTATAATTGAATCAAACTTAACAATTAAGCCAACTTGAAAATGTTCCTCCGAGTGTCTGCTGCCTGAAGAGCAAGTGCACGAAAATGCTACAAAATAAAAGCACTTCCTCTGTGTGTGTGTGTGTGCGTGTGCACGAATATGCATGTAATAATTTATATATACACTACCGTTCAAAAGTTTGGGGTCACATTGAAATGTCCTTATTTTTGAAGGAAAAGCACTTTAAACTAGTCTTAAGTTTAAAGAAATACACTCTATACATTGCTAATGTGGTAAATGACTATTCTAGCTGCAAATGTCTGTTTTTTGGTGCAATATCTACATAGGTGTATAGAGGCCCATTTCCAGCAACTATCACTCCAGTGTTCTAATGGTACAATGTGTTTGCTCATTGGCTCAGAAGGCTAATTGATGATTAGAAAACCCTTGTGCAATCATGTTCACACATCTGAAAACAGTTTAGCTCGTTACAGAAGCTACAAAACTGACCTTCCTTTGAGCAGATTGAGTTTCTGGAGCATCACATTTGTGGGGTCAATTAAACGCTCAAAATGGCCAGAAAAAAAGAACTTTCATCTGAAACTCGACAGTCTATTCTTGTTCTTAGAAATGAAGGCTATTCCACAAAATTGTTTGGGTGACCCCAAACTTTTGAACGGTAGTGTACATACACACACAGAGTATAATAACTACAAATCTATAATGCGATTGATTCATTATAGATTTGTAGTTATAAACCCAAATGCTCAAAATAATGAACTAGAAAACGTAGTGTAAACTTAAAAAGTTGTTCAAAGTTGTACTTACTTAAAAATGTTGAGTGTGAGTAACATTTTCCTTCTTTTTAAGTTCATTCAACTTGTTATTCTTAACTAATATTAACTTGTTTGCAGATTATGTAACTGTGACTTATAATAATTAACTCACAGTTACTAAAAACTCAGTGGATTAAACATAATTTTGTCTTATTTTGAAAGAACAAATCATTAAATCGAATCAATAATAAATTAAGAACACTGTAAACCCGAATAAGTAAGCAGAACTAAAAAAAAAAAGTGAGGCAAATCAGTTGCCACATATTTTTTGAGTTCATAAACTCAAATATTTGAGTATATAAGATTGTAAATATTTGGAGTTTATGTTAAATGTTCTTTTAAGTATAATTGAATTAAACTTACCAATTAAGCCAACTCAAAAATGTTCCTCCGAGTGTCTGCTGCCTGAAGAGGAAGTGCACGAAAATCCTACAAAATAAAAGCACTTCCTCTGTGTGTGTGTGTGTGTGTGTGGGTGGGTGGGTGTGTGTGTGCGTGCGCGTGTGCATGTGCATGTAATCATTTATATATACATACACACACAAAGAGTATAATAACTACAAATCTATATTGCGATTGATCACTGTAAACCCGAATGCTCAAAATAATGAACTAGAATACGTAGTGTAAACTTAAAAAGTTGTTAAAAGTTGTACTTACTTAAAAATGTTGAGTGTGAGTAACATTTTCCTTCTTTTTAAGTTCATTCAACTTGTTATTTTTAATTAATAATAACTTGTTTGCAGATTATGTAACTGCGACTTCAAATAATTAACTCACAGTTACTAAAAACTCAGTGGATTAAACATCATTTTGTCTTATTTTGAAAGAACAAATCTTTAAATCGAATCAAGAATGAATTAGGAACACTGTAAACCCGAATAAGTAAGCAGAACTCAAAAAAAGGGAGGCAAATCAGTTGCCACATATTTTTTGAGTTCATAAACTAAAATATTTGAGTACCGTATTTTTCAGAGTATATGTCGCACCGGAGTATAAATGGCACCTGCCCAAAATGCATAATAAAAAAGGAAAAAAACATATATAAGTCGCACTGGAGGCCGGCCAAACTATGAAAAAAACTGCGACTTATAGTCCGAAAAATACGGTATACAAGATTGTAAATATTTGGAGTTTATGTTAAATGTACTTTTAAATTAGAATTGAATTAAACTTACCAATTAAGCCAACTCGAAAAAGTGTCTGCTGCCTGAAGAGGAAGTGCATGAAAATGCTACAAAATAAAAGCACTTCCTTTGTGTGCGTGTGTGTGTGTGCGTGTGCGTGCGTGCGTGCGTGTGTGTGTGTGTGTGTGTGTGTGTGTGTGTGTGTGTGTGTGTGTGTATGTGTGTGTGTGTGTTTTTTAACAATCTAGCAATTAAATACAGAAAACTCCCATTGTCCTTATTTGTTGTTTGTGTGCCCTTCTGAGCGATGTGTTCAATACGGTTTGAGACTGCAGCCCTCAGTCTCCTCTTGGATAAAATGTACTTTTTTAACAATGTAGCAATTAAATACAGAAAACTCGCAATCTCCTTATTTGTTGTTGTGTGTGTGTGTGTGTGTGTGTTTGTGTGTGTGTGTGTGTGTCCTTCGAGCGATACTTTCAATGCGGTTTGAGATTAAAGCCCTCAGTCTTCTCTTAAAAATGTGTATTTTTAACAATGTAGCAATTAAATATAAAAGACTCACATGAGCAACCCGAGCACTGCTGGAGGGCCACATCGACATTTCAATTAAATTTTGCTCAATATTATTTTTGATAAATACTGTAAGATAAAGAATAATATTAATAATAATAATAACAATAATAATAATTAATAATAATAATAATACTTTCATTTAACTTAACTTAACTTTATACCAAAAGCACTGCTTTGGAAATCATTTGTACCCCTTTCAGAGATCACATTTAGTTCCCCTTAAACATCCTCATGTTGCACAATGAAATGTAAGCATAGGATGAAGTGTGCATTCTTGTAACTTTCTCTAGTAACAGCATTCCATGATTAATATCAATAAATTAACATTAATAATAAATGACAGTAAAATAAGCACACGTATGACTGAGGAGTCATAGTGTAACTTTGTGTGGTGTTTGAGTTGTCCGACTTTTTGTGTGGCCATAAACGCACCAGTGGTTTAGTGGTATGCGTGTTGGTGACAGATGACAAGTTGGTTTTGGCCTGGTTTGTACGGCAGAAAATGACTAGTTTTTCGAGATATAATTGTTTTACTCAGGTTCTTGGTGTGGTTATGTCCGAATATAAACAGTTTTGCTCAATAAAGTGATGGATATAATTCCTGTCCTCGAAGCATCTCGATAGACGTTACAATAATTGAACGGTGTTCAATTGAACGGTGTTGATGAACACCGTTAGGTCACTCAAAGTTGCATTGCAAAATTACACAGAATAAATATGTTTTTTTTTGTTTAGAAATCCAGATGGGATTTGATTTGGTGCGCGGCATATATTTGCTGCGCGCAGCGGACGCTTGAGCAGTGCGCAATTGCGCAGGCGCGCACCTTAGAGGGAACGTTGCTTGGCAGTCCATGTCTTGTTGAAAACATGGCATTCTTCATCAACTTTTCTCTTTTTAGCGTCTTGGGTGTAAACCGTGTATCACTTGTCGCTGCATGTGCACCTTCACTCACAGGTTACACACAGACATACGGCCATAAATAACACTTTTCAAAATAAAAGCAGCACAGTTGTATTGTGCGCACGACATAGATGTTTTTTCAACTTTATTTTGTAGTTTGTGATTGCAGCTGTTCACAATCACGCACGCGCATACGTCCACACGGAAGTAATACAAATAACGCTTTTCAAAACAAAAGCAGCACCGTTGTATTGCACACTCGACATAGATACTTTTTTAAATGTATTTTGTAATTTATGATTGGCCTCACGCGGGCCGGACAGGGACGCACAAAGGGCCGGATGTGGCCCGCGGGCCGCAGAATGCCCAGGTCTGTTCTAAGCTGTGTGTTTGAAACTGAGGCCCTCAGTCTCCTCTTGGATAAAATAAAGTATAACTTGTCAAAATTGAAGAACCCCTTTCTGCTCCATTGCTGTCTTTTTGTTTGCATAGCGCAGTCTGACTGATGCGTGCAATGCAGCTGGGTATTTACGGTTTCATTTGGCACAAACTATTGGGACACCTTGCACGTACATGAAGTCAAAAGTGCTGGTATAACAGCTTCCACTCTACTGGGAAGGCTTTCTACAAAATGTTAGCCCATTTGTGAGGTCAGAGGACACCAGATAGAATATGTTTGACCTACGATAGGACCTGGCATACTCGCCAGCTTGATTCTAGTTCATGCCAAAGGTGTTTGATTGGGTTAAAGCTGACTTTATGGAGGTTTTGCATTCTCCACTTGACTGCCCTCAGTCTACTCCTGTCTAAAAATTGTTCTATACTGGAATCCACTTTTGGTACTATGGACAAAAAGGATCGGGACAGCTTCCAATCTTCTGGGAAGACTTTCTACAAGATGTTGGGTGTTTGGTGTTTTAGTTCTCTGTTCTAGTTCACCCTAAATATAACTTTAGGGAGATACTACAGTCTCCATGTTCTATTGCTGCCCTCAGTCTCCTTCCGGATAACAATTTAAAGTAAATGCAATACTCCTTTGTTGTTGTTACTTTGCATGTCTGATTGGAGTTGCACGTGATTATAAATTGACATAAGTGTTGGGACACCTATACAGTAGAGTAGAGCAGGGATTCTCAAACTGTGGTAAGCATACCACAAGTGGTTCACGGGCTACATCTAGTGGTGCGCCAAATAATTGTTTAACTAAATATTGTACTGGCAGGCCTCGAGCCGTTCTCAAAGGTTTATCAGCTTTCAATGGAAGTTGTTCCAATCTGACTACTGTAGGCCGTAGTCGACACCAAAATAAACTATTAAGAGACAAAAAGAACCGCCTTACTTGCGAATGTTCAACACAGTGTTATTGTTCAGACCGTGTGTAATGTAAAAGGGGCCAAAAATAATAAATATACAGTACAAGCCAAAAGTTTGGGCACACATTCTCAGTCAATGTGTTTTCTTTATTTTCATGACTATTGACATTGTAGATTGTCACTGAAGGCATCAAAACTATGAATGAAGACATGTGGAGTTATGTACTTAACAAGAAAAGGTGAAATAACTGAAAACATGTTTTATATTCTAGTTTCTTCAAAGTAGCCACCCTTTGCTCTGATTACCGCTTTGCACACTCTTGGCATTCTCTCGATGAGCTTCAAGAGGTAGTTCACCTGAAAGGGCATTCCCTTCACAGGTGTCATAGTTGTGATGCCTTCAGTGACAATCTACAATGTAAATAGTCATGAAAATAAAGAAAACGCATTGTAATGAGAAGGTGTGTCCGAACTTTTGGCCTGTACTTGTTAAATAAAGCCTCTCCCAGCAAGCACAAGACATTAAAACATCGTTGAAAACGTGTTGAATTAGGTCCCGACATTGTGCAACTCAAACCTAACGTTGGAACGACGTGCTTATTGACAACGTTTAATCAATGTTGGGTTCCGACGTTGATTTGCCCTTCGGATTTTGGTCATTTCCCAACCAATATTCTACAAAACAATTACAACGTTGCAACAACATGCTTTCTGGCAACGATTCTTCAATGTAAGCTTGTGACGTTGATTTGACTTTTGAAATTCGGTCATTTCCCAACCATTCAACATGGATCCAACGTTAGAGACCAAAGATGTCTCAATTTACAAATACAACTACCGTATTT
Source organism: Entelurus aequoreus (assembly GCF_033978785.1). Lineage (NCBI taxonomy): Eukaryota > Metazoa > Chordata > Actinopteri > Syngnathiformes > Syngnathidae > Entelurus > Entelurus aequoreus. The sequence goes on along the minus strand of NC_084751.1, from coordinate 12,947,646 downwards.
TTTGGACTATAAGTCGCAGTTTTTTTCATAGTTTGGCCGGGGGTGCGACGTATGTGTGAAATTATTAACACATTACCGTAAAATATCAAATAATATTATTTAGCTAATTCACGTAAGAGACTAGACGTATAAGATTTCATGGGATTTAGCGATTAGGAGAGACAGATTGTTTGGTAAACGTATAGCATGTTCTATATGTTGTAGTTATTTGAATGACTCTTACCATAATATGTTACGTTAACATACCAGGCACGTTCTCAGTTGGTTATTTATGCCTCATATAACGTACACTTATTCAGCCTGTTGTTCACTATTCTTTATTTATTTTGAATTGCCTTTCAAATGTCTATTCTTGGTGTTGGGTTTTATCACATAAATTTCCCCAAAAAATGCGATTTATACTCCAGTGCGACTTATATATGTTTTTTTTCCTTCTTTATTATGCATTTTCGGCCGGTGCGACTTATACTCCAGAGCGACTTATACTCTGAAAAATACGTTTTTTTTGCGACGTTGTTTCAAAGTCAGTTTTAAAGAATAATAATAATAATAATAATAATAGATTTTATTTGTAAAAAGCACTTTACATTGAGTAAATAACCTCAAAGTGCTACAGTGTATTAAAAAACATAAAAATAAAAAGATAATAAAAATAAAAACTAGAACAGCCTAATAACCAGAACTAGTATGCATATATCTAAAAAAAGGCTTTTTTTAAAATAAGGGTTTTTAAGCCTTTTTTTAAAAGCATCCACAGTCTGTGGTGCCCTCAGGTGGTCAGGGAGAGCGTTCCTTTTGCCTTTCAAATGTCTATTCTTGGTGTTGGGTTTTATCAAATAAATTTCCCCAAAAAATGCGACTTATACTCCAGTGCGACTTATATATGTTTTTTTTTCCTTCTTTATTATGCATTTTCGGCCGGTGCAACTTATACTCTGAAAAATACGTTTTTTTTGCGACGTTGTTTCAAAGTCAGTTTTAAAGAATAATAATAATAATAATAATAATAGATTTTATTTGTAAAAAGCCCTTTACATTGAGTAAATAACCTCAAAGTGCTACAGTGTATTAAAAAACATAAAAATAAAAAGATAATAAAAATAAAAACTAGAACAGCCTAATAACTAGAACTAGTATGCATATATCTAAAAAAAAAAAAAGGCTTTTTTTAAAATAAGGGTTTTTAAGCCTTTTTTTAAAAGCATCCACAGTCTGTGGTGCCCTCAGGTGGTCAGGGAGAGCGTTCCACAGACTGGTGTCGTGTGGAGGATTTGGGGGTGAGTAGTTCTTTGAGGTAGAGGGGGGCATGTCCATGGAGGCACTGGTGGGTTAGTAGGGAGACTTTGTATAATATAGAATACAATAATAATATATATAGAATCAATGCACAATGTCTTGTGCGTGCTGGTCTGCCTTGTTCTTAATGAATACTTAGGCCTACTACGCTACTGTATGTTGAGGTCGATCATTATGGTGGCACTTGGCGAGCCAAGTGTTTTCTGGGGTGGTACTTGGTGAAAAAATTCTGAGAACCACTTCACTAGAGTGTAAAGACTTAAGCCCCTTCACAAGGGCAGGGGGTCGCTAGATTCGGTATTTTGGACCTAAAAAGGGCCTAAATACTCGACCAGTCGGGTTGCGTGATACATTTGCACGCGGACCAGCCAGAAATGTTCAAGAGCGCCGAGGTGACTCGTTTCTTCTGTCGGTCTGTGACGGCACGCACGTTGCCCCCCCCCACCCCACCCCCCCCCCCCACCCAACCCCCAACTTTCCAAAAGACACCGAAAACAACAACAACAGAAGTCAACCGGTCAAAAATAAGAAACTTTAGAAGACTGCATGGGTGGAATTTGAAAACACACACACACACACACACACACACACACACATAGACACACACACACACACAGTCACAGGAAAAAGAGAAGCTGCATTGGTCAAAACAAGCCAGGCTACAAAACAGCTGCTGCAAACAAGCCAGTGGATCAAAACAAGAGGATGGGATTTTTTTTGAGTGTGTGTGTGTGTTTTAGATTTAAAAGATTAAGCTTTATTGGGAATGTTTGGCCTTCTTATTTGTTCTCTTTGGGGGTCACTGTAATAGTGAGAGACGGCAAAAAAAAAAACAATATCAATTCATTTTAATTCATTTAAAAGTCCCTCACTGCTTCCTGGGCCATGTTTGTACTTGTTATTGTCATTAACACACTCTTACAATCATCCCCACCAGCCCTCCCCTCTTTTTATGCCTTTGCAGAGCATCTCCCTGCCAACTGGCTGCTCTGTAAAGTGTGGTCGGCAAACACAACACACACCACAGTGGTTATTTAGGCAAATGTGCGAAGGCAGACAGATAGATGGGAATTTAAAAAAAAAAAAAAAAAAAAAAAAAAAAAAAAAAGGCAGCGAGTAAATTTGCTCATATGGTCGCGCTAGAAGCCTTCCAGTGTGTATGCTTGGAGGGGAGGTAGCGGGTTCATTCCAGTTCAATTCGGTTCAAATGCAAGCAAGCCATCTGCACAACAGCACGGGCAGGTGACGTGTGTGCGTGTGCGCGCAACGCTCCCTTTCGGCGGGAGGAAGCAACGCATGTTGTCGCGCACTGTAAATTGGTTTAACACCTCTGCGCTTTTACGCATGGCCGCAGACTACAGTGGACAAGCCCCCTAAACCCCGCCTTCTCACCTCCATGCATCATCTGCGTCTATTATACACTTGATTTAATTACCTCTATTAGGGGTTTTTTTTTTTTTTTTGCCCCGGTTGGAAGCGACGCTTGTGCGTAAAGGTGGGATTTTTTTTTTGTTTTTGTTTGGCGCAAAAACCCTGCAGGAATAAAAAAAGGTGTCTGATTTGACCTGTCCATGAGCGCGCCTCCACTTCTGACGTGCAAACTTTTAACCATTACGTCATAGTTTTAAAATACATTGGAACGCACCAGCTGATGCGCACCCATGCCGGCTGGATGACGCAAGAAAAAAACAAAGTTGTAGAGTGAAATTTGACATTTACGCACGGGTGAAGACGCAAAAAATAAAAAAAAATAAAAAATACATAAGTAAAATGATTTGAAATCAATACCTGCGATGACAGTAGGCGAGCGCTGGCCCCCCTCCGGCTTGATCCACATCTCGAGTGTGAAGTTCCCCCGTGGGATCTCCACGCCGGGCTTTAACCGGAGCTGGTCGCCCCTGCCGGTGAAATAGACAGCCTTCCCCCGCTCGGGGGAGCTCACCTCCGGCTGCGAGGAGCGCCGACGCTGCCGCAGCCCCCGGCGCTCCAAGCCGGCCAGGGAGCGCTTGCCCCGGGGCAGACGCGTGGCGCAAGCCCCCGGGAGGGCGGCTCTCGCCTCCCTCAAGCGCACCAAGTCCCGCTTGGATCTGCCTTTCCTCCGGACCGTCCCGCACTCTGATCCAAAGCAGAGGATGAGGATCACCAGGCAGGGCAGCCAGGGTGATGTCCAAAGTTTCATTCTGTGCGAAAAACGCCACTCAAATGTGACATCCAAAATGGGAAGAAAAAAAACAAAAACAAAATATACAGTCCACACTTTCTCTTCTTTTTTTTTTTGGAGTCCTTCCTTTTTCTTTATATTTGCCAGCCACGACCCCCTCTCTTCTTAAGCAAAACTACTGTGGAGACATTGAAGGGACACGGGAATATTTGATTCATGCATGTGTTCCACGGTGCCTTTTCAATGGGTCCCATTTAGCCAAAGGGATGACTAATAACTAATCAATCAAGGAGAGGGGGGTACTGGCCGATGCCCCCCCTCATCCTCCCCCCCTTTTGGACGCTAGTAGGAGTTACTTGCAGAGATCCACAGTTGTCACACCTTCTTTCTCCTGCCCCTCTCCTCTTTTTTTTTTTTTTTTTTTTTTTTTTTTTTTTTTATCCCACCCTTAAAACAGAATAAGACATTTCAGCAATTAAAAGGCGTGGAAAAGTGACAGCGAACCGACCTCTCATATTTATTTAAAAAAAAAAATAAAAAAAAAAAAAATAAAAAAAGTTCCAATAGTGAGGGACGGGGTGGGGGGGCGAGAAATCCAAACTTCCTTAAAGGAGGTGTTGCAGGAAAAAAAAAAAAAAAAAAAAAGTTGCAGAGAGAGAGAGAGAGAGAGAGAGAGAGAGTGGGGGCGCAAAGCTGCAGCATCGCCGTCTGTCCTCCCGCGCGTAAAAGCGGACACGTTTGTGCGCACTAGTCGCTCCTTGCTCGCCGAGCCCTCCAAGTGTATGCGTGCGTGTGCGTGTGTGTGTGTGTGTGTATTCTGAAAGAACAACTCATGTTTCAAATGTTCCGGGTCTGTGTATTGAATGTGTGTGGTTTTATTCCCCCCCCCCCCCCCCCCTCCTCCTCCTTTCTCCCTCCTCAAAGTGGGAAGTCACACACACACACACACACACAGACACACACACCAATAACACACACATGTGGGCAGGTAACTGACTGTCCACTGCATGCCGAGATACGCCGGTGTTTACTCGGTAGGCGTGTGTGCGGCACCCCCCTGGTGGTCACAACCTGAACTGATTTTTTTTTTTTTTTTTTTTTTTTTTTTTTTTTTTAAAGTCAATTTGTCTGTTATAATAAATAACAAATTTTTGCCTCTATTTAAATAGCACGTGATCCATATGCTTTTTTTTTTGGGAGGGGGGAAAGTTTTGAAAATAATATACCGTGTAGAGGAGTCTTAGGCAACTGTTTCATTTTGTTTTTAGAGTGCTTTAATAACATTAATGGACCTTTTGGCCCCGTTTACACCGCACACCAAATCTGATTTGTTTGCCCTTAAGTGACACGGATCGGATATTGTTTTGCCAGTCTAAACCCTCCAAAGTGCTTCAACCCTGATCTATTCGCATCGGATCTGTCCAAGCAGTCCAAATCTTTTCAAATGTACACTACCGTTCAAAAGTTTGGGGTCACATTGAAATGTCCTTATTTTTGAAGGAAAAGCACTGTACTTTTCAATGAAGATAACTTTAAACTAGTCTTAACTTGAAAGAAATACACTCTATACATTGCTAATGTGGTAAATGACTATTCTAGCTGCAAATGTCTGGTTTTTGGTGCAATATCTACATAGGTGTATAGAGGCCCATTTCCAGCAACTATCACTCCAGTGTTCTAATGGTACAATGTGTTTGCTCATTGGCTCAGATTGGCTGATGATTAGAAAACCCTTGTGCAATCATGTTCACACATCTGAAAACAGTTTAGCTCGTTACAGAAGCTACAAAACCGACCTTCCTTTGAGCAGATTGAGTTTCTGGAGCATCACATTTGTGGGGTCAATTAAACCCACAAAATGGCCAGAAAAAGAGAACTTTCATCTGAAACTCGACAGTCTATTCTTGTTCTTAGAAATGAAGGCTATTCCACAAAATTGTTTGGGTGACCCCAAACTTTTGAACGGTAGTGTATATATATCTAATGTATATATAAACAGTACAGGCCAACGGTTTGGACACACCTTCTCATTTCAATGCATTTTCTTTATTTCCATGACTATTTACATTGTAGATTGTCACTGAAGGCATCAAAACTATGAATGAACACATGTGGAGTTATGTACTTAACAAAAAAAGGTGAAATAACGGACATGTTTTATATTCTAGCTTCTTTAAAATAGCCACCCTTTGCACTGATTACTGCTTTGCACACTCTTGGCATTCTCTCCATGCGCTTCAAGAGGAAGTCACCCGAAATGGGTTTCACTTCACAGGTGTGCTTGAAGCCCATCGAGAGAATGCCAAGAGTGTGCAAAGCAGTAATCAGAGCAAACGGTGGCTATTTTGAAGAAACTAGAATATAAAACCTGATTTCAGTTATTTCACCTTTTTTTTTTTTTTTGTGGAGTACGTAACTCCACATGTGTTCATTCATAGTTTTGATGCCTTCAGTGGCAATCTACAATGTAAATAGTCATGAAAATAAAGAAAACGCATTGAATGAGGAGAAGGTGTGTCCAAACTTTTGGCCTGTACTGTACATTCACATAATCTTACTAACTGAATGTATATTAGTTATTTCCATTTTGACAGAAGAATATCAGCATACAATTGCATAAACTATTATCTGATCACGCGAAAAACACATTAACATATACAATATATATATATATATTTTTTAAATTTATTATTATTATTATTTTAAATTAAATATCTGCTTGTCAGCCTGACTTTTGATTTGAAACTGAAGTTATCAATCATTTTGAACATTAAAAAAAATGTAACCAGGTATATATATATTTATTTATTTTTTTCTGTATTTTGTTTGTATTTTTTTTAATTAAATATCTGCTTGTCAGCCTGACTTTTGATTTGAAACATAAGTTATCCATCATTTTGAACATAAAAAAAAATGTAACCAGGCAATTGTGTAAAAATGTTATGAGGCGATTATATATTGAATTGAATATACATCGACTGTAACATATATAGTGGTCCTCGATGAAAACAAGTTTGACACCCTTGCCATAGGAAATGATGTAGTCAATTCCAAGGTCAAGCT
>NC_084751.1:12901126-12936126 GCF_033978785.1 Entelurus aequoreus | reverse complement strand
GTACTACTATATGTAATGTATCTACATAGACTTTACATAGAAAACAATTAAGCTCTTAAGTTGAGGTACTACTATGTGTAGTGCATCTCCATGGACTTTACATAGGAAACAATTAAGCTCTTATGTTGAGGTACTACTGTATGTAATGTATCTCCATGGACTTTACATAGGAAACAATTAAGCTCTTAAGTTGAGGTATTACTGTATGTAGTGTATCTCCATGGACATTACATAGGAAACAATTAAGCTCTTAAGTTGAGGTACTACTGTATGTAGTCTATCTCCATGGCCTTTACATAGGAAACAATTAAGCTCTTAAGTTGAGGTACTACTGTATGTAGTCTATCTCCATAGACTTTACATAAGAAACAATTAAGCTCTTAAGTTGAGGTACTACTGTATGTAGTGTATCTCCATGGACTTTACATAGGAAACAATTAAGCTCTTAAATAGAGGTACTACTGTATGTAGTCTATCTCCATAGACTTTACATAAGAAACAATTAAGCTCTTAAGTTGAGGTACTACTGTATGTAGTGTATCTCCATGGACTTTACATAAGAAACAATTAAGCTCTTAAGTTGAGGTACTACTGTATGTAGTGTATCTCCATGGACTTAACATAAGAAACAATTAAGCTCTTAAGTAGAGGTACTACTGTATGTAGTGTATCTCCATGGACTTTACATGGGAAAAATAAGCTCTTAAGTTGAGGTACTACTATATGTAGAGTATCTCCATGGACTTTACATAGGAAACAATTAAGCTCTTAAGTTGAGGTACTACTATATGTAATGTATCTACATAGACTTTACATAGAAAACAATTAAGCTCTTAAGTTGAGGTACTACTATGTGTAGTGCATCTCCATGGACTTTACATAGGAAACAATTAAGCTCTTATGTTGAGGTACTACTGTATGTAATGTATCTCCATGGACTTTACATAGGAAACAATTAAGCTCTTAAGTTGAGGTATTACTGTATGTAGTGTATCTCCATGGACATTACATAGGAAACAATTAAGCTCTTAAGTTGAGGTACTACTGTATGTAGTCTATCTCCATGGCCTTTACATAGGAAACAATTAAGCTCTTAAGTTGAGGTACTACTGTATGTAGTCTATCTCCATAGACTTTACATAAGAAACAATTAAGCTCTTAAGTTGAGGTACTACTGTATGTAGTGTATCTCCATGGACTTTACATAAGAAACAATTAAGCTCTTAAGTTGAGGTACTACTGTATGTAGTGTATCTCCATGGACTTAACATAAGAAACAATTAAGCTCTTAAGTAGAGGTACTACTGTATGTAGTCTATCTCCACGGACTTTACATAGGAAACAATCAAGCTCTTAAGTTGAGGTACTACTGTATGTAGTCTATCTCTATGGACTTTACATAGGAAACAATTAAGCTCTTAAGTTGAGGTACTACTGTATGTAGTCTATCTCCACGGACTTTACATAGGAAACAATTAAGCTCTTAAGTTGAGGTACTACTGTATGTAGTCTATCTCCACGGACTTTACATAGGAAACAATTAAGCTCTTAAGTTGAGGTACTACTGTATGTAGTGTATCTCCATGGACTTTACATAGGAAACAATCAAGCTCTTAAGTTGAGGTACTACTGTATGTAGTCTATCTCCATGGACTTTACATAGGAAACATGGGACGTGTCTTTCCAAGGAGACCGTCGTGTGGAATGTGCCTTGCGGCTGTTTGTTTGTAAAAGTGAGCTTCCACCTGCCATAAAGGCAAGAAGGAACAAACACTCAAATATTTGCCTTCTTCCTTTCTTGCGTTGTTGCGACTTTGGCCCACATATTTCCCTTTGTGTCCTCAGCCAGGGTGGGCGGATGGTGGGTTGTCCTCTGCAGGGGAGTAGGGGGTTGTGACATATCGACATATTGAGAAAGTATATGAAAAAAAAAAGCCGATTTTATTGAATTAGATCTCATTAGCTTGTGCGAGTGTGCCCATTGTTACGCGATCATTGTTATGCAAAGAGACGCTTTGGACTTTTCAGCCACTCTCGGGGGGGATAAAAGGGTCTTACACCGTCTCTGGTGGTTACACAAGAGGATCCGTGGTTATTTCAGGACGTTGACGGTTTTAACCTAAAGACTCACAGGTGTTACGGAGTCAGGGCCACGAACCCAAGAAAGCTGCCGTACTGCTCACAGAAGGGCCGGTGGAGTGTAAAAAAAAAAAATAATAATAACTGTGGTCATTGCTCTCACTTTGTGTTTAGAGAAAAGCGCTTGCGGCGGCACGGTCCCAATAATCCCACTGCGTCATCCCACAGAGCCACTGTGGAGCAGCAGCAGATAAATAGGGAAAAAAACACGCTCCTTTAATCCATTAATGCACTGAGCTTAATCTGTGACTGTTTTAAAAGCGCAAACCTCAAGGCTTTTCCCTCCTAAAAAAAAAAAAAAAAAAAAAAAAAAAAGGATGATCTTGCAAGATTTGCTTCCAAGTGTCAACATCTTGAAGAGGAGCACCGGTGAATATCGAAAATTTTTTGCACAGAATTCCATGATGGCTGCCAGGCTCCTCTTTCTAAACATAATGCCGTTAGAGAATAACCCATTAAGGCTCTTAAGAATATAATCCCACCTACAAACTGTAACAGATCGAACTTTCAGCCGTTCCGTGAAAACTGTCACGCAGGGCCGTTTTTTTTTCTTTCTTCAATTTATTACGTTCGCTCGAAAAGAAAACCACTTTCCCCGCGCCCGGCGAGCACCGCCCAGGTGTTGTTTGTTACTTTTAATCAAATGGCGAAAGATTACGGAAAATGTATACGTTCGCAATAAAACGGGCTTAATCTTTTCTAATGCTTTCGACAGCTGTCATTTTTTTATGCGCTTAGCATGGAAGGGCAGCCAGTTTAGATGTAACACCGAAGTATTTATACACGGCAGTACACACGCTGGTCCGACCAGGGAGGAGAAAACCACCAAATGATCATACTTTTTTTTTTTCAACAAATTTGAGAATACATTATTCATTCTACAAACCCCCTTTCCATATGAGTTGGGAAATTGTGTTAGATGTAAAAATAAATGGAATACAATGATTTGCAAATCATTTTCAACCCATATTCAGTTGAATATGCTACAAAGACAACATATTTGATGTTCAAACTGATAAACATTTTTTTTTTTTGCAAATAATCATTAACTTTAGAATTCGATGCCAGCAACACGTGACAAAGAAGTTGGGAAAGGTGGCAATAAATACCGATAAAGTTGAGGAATGCTCATCAAACACTTATTTGGAACATCCCACAGGTGAACAGGCAAATTGGGAACAGGTGGGTGCCATGATTGGGTATAAAAGTAGATCCCATGAAATGCTCAGTCATTCACAAACAAGGATGGGGCGAGGGTCACCACTTTGTCAACAAATGCGTGAGCAAATTGTTGAACAGTTTAAGAAAAACCTTTCTCAACCAGCTATTGCAAGGAATTTAGGGATTTCACCATCTACGCTCCGTAATATCATCAAAGGGTTCAGAGAATCTGGACAAATCACTGCACGTAAGCAGCTAAGCCCGTGACCTTCGATCCCTCAGGCTGTACTGCATCAACAAGCGACATCAGTGTGTAAAGGATATCACCACATGGGCTCAGGAACACTTCAGAAACCCACTGTCAGTAACTACAGTTGGTCGCTACATCTGTAAGTGCAAGTTAAAACTCTCCTATGCAAGGCGAAAACCGTTTATCAACAACACCCAGAAAGGCAGTCGGCTTCCCTGGGCCTGAGCTCATATAAGATGAACTGATACAAAGTGGAAAAGTGTTCTGTGGTCTGACGAGTCCACATTTCAAATTGTTTTTGGAAACTGTGGACGTCGTGTCCTCCGGACCAAAGAGGAAAAGAACCATCCGGATTGTTGTAGGCGTAAAGTTGAAAAGCCAGCATCTGTGATGGTAGGGGGGTGTATTAGTGCCCAAGACATGGGTAACTTACACATCTGTGAAGGCGCCATTAATGCTGAAAGGTACATACAGGTTTTGGAGCAACACATGTTGCCATCCAAGCAACGTTACCATGGACGCCCCTGCTTATTTCAGCAAGACAATGCCAAGCCACGTGTTACATCAACGTGGCTTCATAGTAAAAGAGTGCGGGTACTAGACTGGCCTGCCTGTAGTCCAGACCTGTCTCCCATTGAAAATGTGTGGCGCATTATGAAGCCTAAAATACCACAACGGAGACCCCCGAACTGTTGAACAACTTAAGCTGTACATCAAGCAAGAATGGGAAAGAATTCCACCTGAGAAGCTTCAAAAATTGGTCTCCTCAGTTCCCAAACGTTTACTGAGTGTTGTTAAAAGGAAAGGCCATGTAACACAGTGGTGAACATGCTCTTTCCCATCTACTTTGGCACGTGTTGCAGCCATGAAATTCTAAGTTAATTATTATTTGCAAAAAAAAAAATAAAGTTTATGAGTTTGAACATCAAATATCTTGTCTTTGTAGTGCATTCAATTGACTATGGGTTGAAAAGGATTTGCAAATCATTGTATTCCGTTTATATTTACATCTAACACCATTTCCCAACTCATATGGAAACGGGGTTTGTAATTACGCTGGTTTCATTTTTCAATGTACAGTAATTTGCTGTAAAAGCGACTGCAGGTTTTACGGTAAAAAACCCAAAAAAAGCCGGAAGCTCCCTCACTTCACCTTTGCCGTAAAAATAACTGTAGTGCCTTTTTTCAATTTACAGTAATTTGCTGTAAAAAAAAAAAAAATCACGGATTTTATGGTAAAACAGTGGCAGCTCCGTCGCTTGACTTTCACCGCAAAAATAACAGTGGTACTCTTTTCCAATTAACAGTAATTTACTGTAAAAATTAGCATAGTTTTTAAGATAGGACAGTGGCAGCTCAGTCGCTTGACTTTGACTGTAAAAATAACAGTGGTAACGTTTTTCAATTTTATTGTAATTTGCTGTAAAACGATCGTAGTTTTTACGATAAAACAGTGGCAGCTCAGTTGCTTGACTTTTGCCGTAAAAACAACAATGCTACCGTTTTTAAATTTACATAAATTTACTGTAAAATGATCGTAGTTTTTACGATAAAACAGCGGCAGCTCAGTCGCTTGACTTTTGCCGTAAAAACAACAATGCTACCGTTTTTAAATTGACACAAATTTACTGTAAAATGATCGTAGTTTTTACGATAAAACAGTGGCAGCTCAGTTGCTTGACTTTTGCCGTAAAAACAACAATGCTACCGTTTTTAAATTTACATAAATTTACTGTAAAATGATCGTAGTTTTTACGATAAAACAGCGGCAGCTCAGTTGCTTGACTTTTGCCGTAAAAACAACAATGGTACCGTTTTTAAATTGACACAAATTTACTGTAAAATTATCGTAGTTTTTACGATAAAACAGTGGCAGCTCAGTGGCTTGACTTTTAGTAAATATAACAGTGGTACCGTTTTTCAATTTTAAGGTAATTTGCTGTAAAAGCGATTGTAGATTTGCAATGAAAAACTGGCAGCTCAGTTGGTTGACTTTCACCGCAAAAAAAAAAAAAGGTACCGTTTTTCAATTTATAGCAATTTACTGTAAAAACGTACTCAGCTCAGTCGCTCGACTTTTACTGTAAAAGTAACAGTGGTACTGTTTTTCAATATATAGTAATATGCTGTAAAAACGATGGTGGACTTTATGGTAAAACAGTGTACAGCTCAATTGCTTGACCTTTATTGTAAAAAAACAACAGCGGTACCGTTTTTCAATTTACTGTAAAATAAGTTCCTGTAAAAATTTTACGATAAAAAACTGGCAGCTCACTCACCAGAATTGTACAGTTAAAATAATAGTGGTACCGTTCTTCAATTCACCGTAATTTGCTGTAAAAACAGCCATGGTACTATTTTCAATGTATCCATCCATCCATCCATTTTTTCTACCGCTTGTCCCTTTTGGGGTTCCCCGGGGGTGCTGGATCCTATCTTATACATTTTTCAATTTGTTCAGCTTAAAACAGAGCACTGCACATTTTAATGTTGGTTTGTTTATTTCTGTAAAAACGGTCGTAGATTTTCTCGGTCGCTATAATTTTATCGTTTTAAAAATAACAGTCGTACTTTTTTTCAAAGTAAAAAAAAAAACAGTGTAAAATTAACTGTAAAATTCTGGCAACTGAGCTGCCAGGTTTTTACCGTAAAATCTAAAGATTTTTTTTACACTGGAGACAAGGCCATTTCATTCCCTGAAATTCTCAAGTGTGACAAAATAAATGGACCAAACATCCAACGTCCACTGTAGAGGACGCTGGTTCTCCACATTATTATAAATAAAACAAATAGTGAAAGGATTTCAAGGCAGAAACTTGAAGGTCTAACTTGGTCATTTTGCAGCGGAGCTGAGAAGATCCGAGGACAAGTTCATGGTGTCGTCAAGGAATCTCATCTCTGATTTCTAGACATGACTGATGTCCCACACGAGTGTTTACGTCACCACGTCATGAAATATTACTTTTTACTCGTGTTGCTTTTTCTGCTGTAACTCGCCTCCTCGGTCACTCAACCTTCCATCATTCGTTCATTAGTCATAGCTTCCAGCTGTAGAGCAGCAGACGGCAACGGAACGCAGGATGCCACTGTGTTATTTGAGCAGCACTCGAGCCGCACTCGAGCCGCAGAGAATCCCTCCATCCTGCACGCGGTGCTTTTTTTTTTTTATTTTTTATTTTTTTAAAGAGGCAAGAGTTGCAGCCAAAATGTGACTGCCCTGATTATGGCACGATTTATCCCGGGTTGCTTTTTTTCTTTGGCTCGTTCCAAAATGTGATCGGTCTGAACAGAAATGTTAAGAAGAAGGAGAATGTACACAAAAAACGTACGTTGTCCCATAATAAGACGTCGTTAAATGTTATATTCTTGTTCTACTGTGGTTAACTTGTTTTTACACTTAAAGAATACACTGTTAAAGGCCTACTGGAATGATTTTTTTTTATTTAAACGGGGATAGCAGATCCATTCTATGTGTCATACTTGATCATTTTGCGATATTGCCATATTTTTGCTAAAAGGATTTAGTATAGAACAACGACAATAAAGTTCGCAACTTTTGGTCTCTGATAAAAAAAAGCCTTGCCCCTACCGGAAGTAGCGTGACGTAGTCAGTTGTTCGCCTCCTCATATTTTCCTATTGTTTTCAACGCAGCTAGAGCGATTCGGACCGAGAAAGCGACGATTACCCCATTAATTTGAGCGAGGATGAAAGATTTGTGGATGAGGAACGTTAGAGTGACGGACTAGAATGCAGTGAAAGACATATCTTTTTTCGCTCTGACCGTAACTTAGGTACAAGCTGGCTCATTGGATTCCACACTCTCTCCTTCTTCTATTGTGGATCACGGATTTGTATTTTAAACCACCTCGGATACTATATCCTCTTGAAAATGAGAGTCGAGAACGCGAAATGGACATTCACAGTGACTTTTATCTCCACGACAATACATCGGCGAAGCTCTTTAGCTACTGAGCTAACGTGATAGCATCTGGCTCAAATGCAGATAGAAACAAAATAAATAAATCCCTGACTGGAAGGATAGACAGAAAATCAACAATACTATTAAACCATGGACATGTAAATACACGGTTAATAATTCTCAGCCTGGCAAAGCTTAACAATGCTGTTGCTAACGACGCTGAAGCTAACTTAGCAACTTAGCAACCGGACCTCACAGAGCTATGATAAAAACATTAGCGCTCCACCTACGCCAGCCAGCCCTCATCTGCTCATCAACACCCGTGCTCACCTGCGTTCCAGCGATCGACGGCACGACAAAGGACTTCACCCGATCACAGATGCGGTTGGCGTCTGCTATCCAAGTAAGTCCTCCTTGTTGTGTTGCTACAGCCAGCCGCTAATATACCGATCCCACCTACAACTTTCTTCTTTGCAGTCTCCATTGTTCATTAAACAAATTGCAAAAGATTCACCAACACAGATGTCCAGAATACTGTGGAATTATGGAATGAAAACAGAGCTATTTTGTATTGGCTTCAATGGGCTACCGATACTCCTGTTTCACTGGCTACGTCACGTGCATACGTCATCACCCAAAGGCGTTTTCAACCGGAAGTTTAGCGGGAAATTTAAAATTGCACTTGATAAATTAACCCGGCCGTATTGGCATGTGTTGCAATGTTAAGATTTCATCATTGATATATAAACTATCAGACTGCGTGGTCGGTAGTAGTGATAACAACGTGAAAATGTGTGAGGCTTATGTGAAGTGAAGTGAATTATATTTATATAGCGCTTTTCTCTAGTGACTCAAAGCGCTTTTTACATAGCGAAACCCAATATATAAGTTACATTTAAACCAATGTGGGTGGCACTGGGAGCAGGCGGGGTAAAGTGTCTTGCCCAAGGACACAACGGCAGTGACTAGGATGGCGGAAGCGGGGATCGAACCTGGAACCCTCAAGTTGCTGGCACGGCCACTCTACCAAGCGAGCTATACCACCAAAGATAATGTTTTTACATGATTTATAAGCGTCACTAATAACACTGACTATTACCTTCTGTTTACACGAGTATGATGATATTAATAATAATAATAATATTACTATTACAGCAACAGTTTGACCCTAGAACTGAGTACTTTTACTTTCATTATTTACGATAGGAGTAGTTGTTGGACGGTCAACCAACCTTGGTTAAAGGGGGACTGCACCTTTTTTGGAATTTTGCCTAACGTCCGTCCATCCATCCATCTTCTTCCGCTTATCCGAGGTCGGGTCGCGGGGGAAGCAGCCTAAGCAGGGAAGCCTAGACTTTCCTCTCCCCAGCCACTTCATCCAGCTCTTCTTGGGGGATCCCGAGGCGTTCCCAGGGCAGCCGGGAGACATAGTTTTCCCAATGTGTCCTGGGTCTTCCCCGTGGCCTCCTACCGGTCGGACGTGCCCTAAACACCTCCATAGGGAGGCGTTCGGGTGGCATCCTGACCAGATGCCCGAACCACCTCATCTGGCTCCTCTCGATGTGGAGTAGCAGCGGCTTTACTTTGAGCTCCCCCCGGATGGCAGAGCTTCTCACCCTATCTCTAAGGGAGAGCCCCGCCACCCGGCGGAGGAAACTCATTTCGGCCGCTTGTACCCTTGATCTTGTCCTTTCAGTCATAACCCAAATCTCATGACCATAGGTGAGGATGGGAACGTAGATCGACCGGTAAATTGAGAGCTTTGCCTTCCGGCTCAGCTCCATCTTCACCACAACGGATCGATACAGCGTCCGCATTACTAAAGACGCCGCACCAACCCCCACCCCCAGCAACCCTACCTGGCCTCCCTCTCCCGCTTCTCCCCCTCCCTCTCCCTCCCCCTTCACCTGGAGGACGATCAATATGCCTCTCTCTCTCTCTCCTCTCTCTCCTTGCTCTTCAACTGCAACAGCAATAATAACCAACAATTTTTCTGGTCAGTACCACAACACAGCGGACTCTGATGCTCTTTTTGGTTCCAGTGGACTACATATCATCCACCTTAATGTGAACAGCCTCTCTGGAGCCAAACTCGACCAAATCAGAGAAATGTTCCTCAACACGAAGGTAAAAATCTTGTGTTTCTCTGAAACCAAATTTGATCAAAGTATTTCTGACTCAGAGATAGAAATACAAAACTTTTTGGTTATCAGAAAGGATAGGAATAAACACGATGGGGGCGTTTGTATGTATATTCACCAGGATATTAAATACATAACTCGCACTGATCTTAACCACAATGACCTGGAATCTGTGTGGGCGGAAATCACATTTAAAAACGCTAAGCCGGTACTAATAGGGACTGTTTATAGACCCCCTAATCAGAGTGATTTCTATGGGGCTTTGGAAGAATGCTTGGCAGGGACAGACAACGTGGAGAAAATTATAACTGGGGATCTGAACACAGATATTCAACGCAAAGATGCGCCTGTCTTCAGATCCTTCAGCAAGTTTTGTAATCTGCACGGTCTTTCCCAGCTAATAGCGCTACCCACAAGGGTGTGTGATTCCACCCAATCAACCATAGATCTCATTCTCACTTCAGACCGGCCTAAAATAAAAAATAATGGGGTCATGATCTGTGGTCTTAGCGACCACTATCTAACCTTCTGCACCCGTAAAATAGCTCAACCTAAAGCCAATGGCCACATAACAGCCCAATCCGGATCCCTCTAAAAATACTCCAATGAGAATTTCAATTTAAAATTAGATGAGTGGGACTGGTCCCCTGTGCTCGCGAGCAACCTGGTCGATGTCGCTTGGGATCGCTTAAAAACGGCGTTCCTAAAGATACTAAATGACATGGCAACGTGAAAACAGTCAGGATCAAAGCCCGCTCGGAACCATGGATGAATCCGGACCTATTAGCTGCCATAAAAGACAGAGACAGGAAATACTCTGAATACCAAAAATGTAAAACAGAAGTAGATAAACAACCCAATAACATCAACCTCAAATTACTCCTTTCAACTCTCAAAAAGCAATGCAATAAATTAAGAAATAAGTCACCCAACCAGACTAAATCCTTAAAAAACACAAATAAGCCACGTGAGCTCTGGAAAATTCTCAACAACCAGCTTCCTGGTTGCAGCCAGAAACTTAAAACAAGACTCACCAACATCAGCATCAAGGAGGGTGACTCCCTCATTACAGACAAAATGGAGGTAGCTAGCAGACTTAACATCTTTTTCACCAGCATAGCCGCAACTCTTGTCAACAAGCTGTCCCACCACTCTGGTCGCTTTGGTGTAGAACACATTAAAGCCTTCTACAGAAAGCTAGGAGTATCCAACGATGATTTCAAATTAGAAATGGTCACAGCTGATGAGGTGTTTAAAAAATTGAGCGCGCTCCACCCTAACAAGGCCACCGGCCTTGATAATATTCCCTCCAGATTCCTCGGGGACTCTGCCTCCATCATTGCCCCGATCATCACGCACATAATAAACCTATCAATTACACAAGGCCAAATACCAAAAGATTTTAAGATAGCAAGAGTAATTCCCCTCTTTAAAAAAGGAAGCAAATTGGAACCTGGCAACTACCGACCTGTTTCTATTCTCAGCTCCATTTCGAAAGTAATGGAGAAAATAGTTTATGAACAGGTCGATAGTTACCTTGCCACCAATAAACTCATGTACAAATTCCAATCCGGCTTCAGAACTAACCACTCCACTGACACATGCCTTCTCTATCTGACCGACCACATCAAACATGAGGTGGACGCGGGCAAATACTGCGGCATGGTCATGCTGGACCTTCAGAAGGCCTTTGACACCGTTAACCACGCTATACTGTTGGATAAGCTCAGAGCAATCGGCTTTAACAAAACCTCATGGAGCTGGATGCAATCTTACTTGGAGGGGAGGGAGCAGGTGGTAGAGGTGAACGGCACCGTGTCCCCCCCCCCCTCTCGGTGAGCTGTGGAGTCCCCCAAGGCAGTATATTGGGACCTTTACTGTTCCTAATATACATAAACGACATGTCATCGGCATGCGACTGTGAATTGTTTTTGTTTGCGGATGACTCTGCCCTGCTGGTATCCGGCAAGGACAAGTCACAGGTGGAGAAAATCCTCAGTGCTGAGCTGTGTAGAACTTGCACCTGGCTCGCTGACAACAAGCTATCCATACACTTGGGTAAAACAGAATCCATCCTGTTTGGGTCCCACATCAAACTTAAGAAAGTCAAAGACTTCACCATAAAAGTAGGTGACATTGTCATCACCAGGAAAGATGAGGTCACCTACCTAGGTTCCATTCTAGAGGCTAACCTTTCCTGTGATAAAATGGCAACCAAAGTAATCAAAAAGGTTAACCAACGAACGAGATTTCTCTACAGAATTTCCTCTCTGGTCAACAAAAGCACCTTGAGGATTCTGACGGGAACTCTCGTTCAACCCTTTTTCGATTACGCATGCACCTCCTGGTACCCTAGCACCTCCAAAACCCTCAAATCTAAACTCCAAACATCTCAGAACAAGCTAGTCAGGTTACTTCTAGACCTCCACTCCAGATCCCACCTCACTCCTACCCACTTCTCTAAAGTGGGCTGGCTCAAGGTGGAGGACAGAGTTAAACAACTTGCACTGAGCCTAGTCTATAAAATCCACTACACCTCCCTGATACCGAAGTACATGTCAAACTACTTCCTTAACGTAAATGACCGCCATAACCACAACACCAGGGGGTGCTCCACTAACCACGTTAAACCCAGATTCCGAACTAACAAAGGTCTTAACTCATTCTCTTTCTATGCCACATCAATGTGGAATGCGCTCCCAACAGGTATAAAAGAAAGGGCATCTCTATCCTCCTTCAAAACCGCAATAAAAGTTCACCTCCAGGCAGCTACAACCCTAAACTAACACCCTCCCCGGATTGCTAATAATCAAATGTAAACAATCAAATGCAGATACTTTTTCTTTTTCTTATGCCTTCTGATCTCCCTCTCTCTCTCTCTCTCTCTCTCTCTCTCTCTCTCTCTCTCTCTCTCTCTCTCTCTCTCTCTCTCTCTCTCTATGTCCACTACTTCATGTCCATATCCCCCCCCCCCCCTCCACACCCCTGATTGTAAATAATGTAAATAATTCAATGTGATTATCTTGTGTGATGACTGTATTATGATGATAGTATATATGATAGTATATATCTGTATTATGAATCAATTTAAGTGGACCCCGACTTAAACAAGTTGAAAAACTTATTCGGGTGTTACCATTTAGTGGTCAATTGTACGGAATATGTACTTCACTGTGCAACCTACTAATAAAAGTCTCAATCAATTAATCAATCCGCCTGTCGATCTCACGATCCACTCTTCCCTCACTCGTGAACAAGACTCCGAGGTACTTGAACTCCTTCACTTGGGGCAGGGTATCCTCCCCAACCCGGAGATGGCACTCCACCCTTTTCCGGGCGAGAACCATGGACTCGGACTTGGAGGTGATGATTCTCATCCCAGTCGCTTTACACTCGGCTGCGAACCAATCCAGTGAGAGCTGAAGATCCTGGCCAGATGAAGCCATCAGGACCAAATCATCTGCAAAAAGCAGAGACCTAATCCTGCAGCCACTAAACCAGATCCCCTCAACGCCTTGACTGCGCCTAGAAATTCTGTCCATAAAAGTTATGAACAGAATCGGTGACAAAGGGCAGCCTTGGCGGAGTCCAACCCTCACTGGAAACGTGTCCGACTTACTGCCGGCAATGCGGACCAAGCTCTGATACTGATCATACAGGGAGCGGACCGCCACAATCAGACAGTCCGATACCCCATACTCTCTGAGCACTCCCCACAGGACCCACACGGTCGAATGCCTTCTCCAAGTCCACAAAGCACATGTAGACTGGTTGGGCAAACTCCCATGCACCCTCAAGGACCCTGCCGAGAGTATAGAGCTGGTCCACAGTTCCACGACCAGGACGAAAACCACACTGTTCCTCCTGAATCCGAGGTTCGAATATCCGGCGTAGCCTCCTCTCCAGCACACCTGAATAGACCTTACCGGTAAGGCTGAAGATTTTGCCTAACGTTCACAATCATTATCAGACATGGCGACTAATGTATTTTTTTTAATGCATTCTAACTCGTAAATAAACGTAAATAGAAGCCCGCTTACAGTACAACCAATAGGAGGTCCTCTATTCTGCCCATAAAAACCCAATAACAAAAATGATCCAAAACCCACCAATTATAAGTATTAGTGATACTGTTATTACAAACGCTAACACAGGCGGTACTATTCATTGTGACGCCGTGATCACGAGCTTGTGTGCCAATGTTGACATGATCGATTTCCAAACTTTATTGTAGATCATAAATCATGCCTCTCACCTGGATAGTAGAAGGATGAGGATGTACAGTACAGGCCAAAAATTTGAACACACCTTCTCATTCAATGCGTTTTCTTTATTGTAGATTGTCACTGAAGGCATCAAAACTATGAATGACCACGTGTGGAGTTATGTGCTTAACAAAAAAAAGGTGAAATAACCAAAAACATGTTTTATATTCTAGTTTCTTCAAAATAAGCCACCCTTTACTCTGATTACTGCTTTGCTCACTCTTGGCATTCTCTCGATGAGCTTGAAGAGGTGGTCACCTGAAATGGGTTTTCACTGCACGGGTGTCATAGTTTTGATGCCTTCAGTGACAATCTACAATGTAAATAGTCATGGAAATAAAGAAAACGCATTGAAATGAGAAGGTGTGTCCAAACTTTTGGCCACGTTGGTACACTTTGACAGCCAATTTAGACCCGAGAATGGCAAGAACGACACAAAAAGATGACTGGTTTCACACCCTTTTTCTTTGTGAGGATTATAATAATAACAATAATAATGGATGATATTTATATAGCACTTTTTCTAGACACTCAAAGTGCTCCACAGAGAAGTGAGAACCAACCATTCATTCACACCTGGTGGTTTTTTGATTGATTGAAACTTTTATTAGTAGATTGCACAGTACAGTACATATTCCGTACAATTGACCACTAAATGGTAACACCCGAATAAGTTTTTCAACTTGTTTAAGTCGGCGAGGTCCACGTTAATTAATGGTGGTAAGCTACTTTCGTAGCCACAGCTGCCCTGGGGTAGACTGACGGAAGCGTGGCTGCCAGTTTGCGCCTACGGCCCCTCCGACCACCACCTATCATTCACCATTCATTCACCCGTGTGAGCAAGGGTGAAGTGTCCTGCCCAAGGACACGACGGCAGCGATTTTGGATGGCAAGAGGCGGGGAGCGAACCCGCAACCCTCAGGTTTCTGGCACGGCCGCTCTACCCACCACGCCACGCCGCCCCATGAGTCATTATTCATCCAAATGGGAATATGACAACATTCTATCAGTCGGTATCCCAGTGAGAGCAGACATTGTGCAGTAAGTGATGCTTTATTATGTTTTGTTGGCTGTCATAAAGTCTGCAGTGAGTAATAGTCAGTGATGTTGTCAAAGTCATGATGCGTTTTTGTAATTAATGCTTCAACATTCTGTCAGTCGGTATCCCAGTGAGAGCAGACATTGTGCAGTAAGTGATGCTTTATTATGTTTTGTTGGCTCTCATAAAGTCTGCAGTGAGTAATAGTCAGTGATGTTGTCAAAGTCATGATGCGTTTTTGTAATTAATGCTTCAACATTCTGTCAGTCGGTATCCCAGTGAGAGCAGACATTGTGCAGTAAGTGATAATTTATTATGTTTTGTTGGCTCTCATAAAGTCTGCAGTGAGTAATAGTCAGTGATGTTGTCAAAGTCATGATGCGTTTTTGTAATTAATGCTTCAACATTCTGTCAGTCGGTATCCCAGTGAGAGCAGACATTGTGCAGTAAGTGATGCTTTATTATGTTTTGTTGGCTCTCATAAAGTCTGCAGTGAGTAATAGTCAGTGATGTTGTCAAAGTCATGATGCGTTTTTGTAATTAATGCTTCAACATTCTGTCAGTCGGTATCCCAGTGAGAGCAGACATTGTGCAGTAAGTGATCATTTATTATGTTTTGTTGGCTCTCATAAAGTCTGCAGTGAGTAATAGTCAGTGATGTTGTCAAAGTCATGATGCGTTTTTGTAATTAAGGCTTAAAATCAGGGGTCCCCGAACTTTTTGACTCGGGGGCCGCATTGGGTTAAAAAAAAAATTAACTGGGGGCCGGGCTGTGTATATATATATATATATATATATATATATATATATATATATATATATATATATATATATATATATATATATATATATATATATATAAATTTGAACGGGGGCCGGGCTGTGTAAAAGTTTGGGGACCCCTGATTTTCAGCATTAATTACAAAAACGCATCATGACTTTGACTTTTTTCCCCCCCAACAACATCACTGATTATTACTCACTGCAGACTTTATGATGTATATTCCTTCCGCACTAATTGATTGAAAGAGCGAGCACTTGCCGCATGCTCGCCAGACACTGCGGCGCGATGATGTCACGTTATCGATGGGAAAATGCATTTTTAGACAATATGATTTGCCTAAGCGGCTGGGAGACACAGAGAGTAACAAGCGGTACAAAATTGGATTAGAATGGATTAAATATAATCTGAGGGGTACACCAAATAATGGGGTTGCATAATTAGTAACAAAGACACTATAGGATAAATGTGACACTCACTGTTAAAAATGAACCTTTTCACTTGCCTCAACTCTTTTTTCTTTCTTGTTGTTGTTTTTATCCAGTGACACTTTTCTGTATGTTCGTGATTTAAAAAATTTTTGTGGTTACCTTTTTTTTTTTTCCCTTTTAGTCAGTTAGTGTGATTTTCTATCTGCTTGTGGTGAAGAGGAAGGCAGTACATTGCTACCCACTATGACTGAAATGTAGGACGGGGGTAGGGGGGGGGTGTTATTATTTGACTTTTATTATTTTTCTGTAATTTAAAATTTGTTTGTATTTTTTTATTTTAAATTTTTTTTGGGGGGGGGAACAAAAAAAAAAAGTGTCTGTTTTTTCAGCACCTGTATTATGATTTCCCTATCAAATGAATAAATAAATATATATTTTTTTTTAAAGAAAATGGATTAGAAAGGACAGATTTAAAAACAATAATAATAAAAATATAAAAACAAAAAAAATACAAATAAAAAAAAAAAATATATATATATATATATATATATATACATATATATATATATATATATATATATATATATATATATATATATATATATATATATATATATATATATATATATATATTTGGGATTTTCGGATTTTGGGGGCTTCTGCTTAAAATGATCAAAATACGTACATGTTCTTATAAATGTGCCCGTTACTACATTACATATAAACGTACATGTACATAAAACCTTAATGAATGTGTTTTTTAAGGGCTTTGTTAAGTCTTTAGAATACATTAAAAAATGAACATCCATCTTTTATAAGGATAGTCAAAGATAGGCGGAATTTTTTAAAAAGAGCAGTTCCCTTTAACTTATTTTTACACTTGTCTAACAGGACCACACTTCATTAATCAACTTTAAAGTGCTACGCTTCTTTTTACACTTAAGTGACAAGTAAGACATGACATTAAAAGAAGTACTAATGATAGTCATACACACACTAGGTGTGGTGAGATTATCCTCTGCATTTGACCCATTTCCCTTGATCACCTCCTGGGAGGTGAGGGGAGCAGTGAGCAGCAGCGGTGGATGCGCCCGGGAATCATGTTTGGTGATTTATCCCCCAATTCCAACCCTTGATGCTGAGTGCTAAGCAGGGAGGTAATGGGTCCCATTGTTATAGTCTTTGGTATGACTCGGCCGGGGTTTGAACTTAGTCATGTTATATAAACCAGTGTTTTTCAACCTTTTTTGAGCCAAGGCATATTTTTTGCGTTGAAAAGATTCCGGAAGCACACCACCAGCAGAAATCATTAAAAAACAAAACTCAGTTGACAGTAAAAAGTCGTTGTCGCAATTTTTGGATATGACTTTAAACCATAACCAAAAATATAGCTCTTGTCTCAAAGTAGGTGTACTGTCATGACCTGTCACATCACGCCGTGACTTATTTGGAGTTGTTTGCTGTTTTCCTGTGTATAGTGTTGTAGTTCTTGTCTTGCGCTCCTATTTTAGTGGCTTTTTTCTCTTTTTTTGGTATTTTCCTGTAGCAGTTTCAGGTCTTCCTTTGAGCGATATTTCCCGCATCTACTTTGTTTTAGCAATCAAGAATATTTCAGTTGTTTTTATCCGTCTTTGTGGGGACATTGTTGATTGTCATGTCATGTTCGGATGTACATTGTCTTTGCTCCACAGTAAGTCTTTGCTGTCGTCCAGCATTCTGTTTTTGTTTACTTAGTAGCCAGTTCAGTTTTAGGTTCGTTCTGCGTAGCCTTCCCTAAGTTTCAATGCCTTTTCTTAGGGGCACTCACCTTTTGTTTATTTTTGGTTTAAGCATTAAACACCCTTTTTACCTGCACACTGCCTCCCGCTGTCTCCGAAATCTACAAAGCAATTCGCTACCGGCTGCCGTCCATCCACCGACTCTTAACAACAAAATTTTTGTTCTCTTTTGTAGAGTAAATTTGTACAGCCGATATGGGCATTTACATCAACAATATGATTTGCCTTAGAAGCTGGACAGGACAAAAAAAACAATCCAAAAAAACAAAAAATAAAAAAATAACATATTTTGCAGACTATAATTATTGGTTTGCGAAAAATATTTTTAACCCAAATAGGTGAAATTAGATCATCTCCCACAGCACACCAGACTGTATCTCACAGCACTAGTGTGCCGCGGCAAAGGGGTTGAAAAACACTGATATAAACAACTCATTTTATTGCTTTTAACAGATATGAAACGTTTATTCGTGCTTGAAGAGTCCATGGCCAAGGTTTAACCCCGGAACGGACCACTCCTATTTACTAATTGGAAGGCCAAACAGTTGGGACGTTGACGGCGTTGTGCATTGTGGACGCCGTCTTTGCTCCACGGTAAGTCTTTGCTGTCGTCCAGCATTCTGTTTTTGTTTATTTTGTAGCCAGTTCAGTTTTAGTTTCGTTCAAAAAGCAAAAAAAAAAAACCAACAACAACACATAATTTGCAGACTATAATTACTGGTTTGCAAAAAAAATTTTTTTAACCCAAATAGGTGAAATTAGATAATCTCCCACGGCACACGAGTCTGTATCTCACGAAAATACTGATATAAACAACTAATTGTATCACTTTTAACAGATAGGAAACGTTTATTAGTGCTTGAAGAGTCGATGGCCAAGGTTTAACCCCGGAACGGACCATTCCTATTAATTAATTGGAAGGCCAAACAATTGGGACGTTGACGGCGTTGTGCATTGTGGACACCGTCTTTGCTCCACGGTAAGTCTTTGCTGTCGTCCAGCATTCTGTTTTTGTTTACTTTGTAGCCAGTTCAGTTTTAGTTTCGTTCAAAAAACAAAAACAAAAAAAAAATACAAAAAAAAAACCCAACAACACATAATTTGCAGACTATAATTACTGGTTTTCAAAAAAATATTTTTAACCCAAATAGGTGAAATTAGGTGATCTCCCACGGCACACCAGTCTGTATCTCACAAAAACACTGATATAAACAACTAATTTTATCGCTTTTAACAGATATGAAACGTTTATTAGTGCTTGAAGAGTCGAAGGCCAAGGTTTAACCCTGGAACGGACCATTCCTATTTACTAATTGGAAGGCCAAACAATTGGGACGTTGACGGCGTTGTGCATTGTGGACGCCGTCTTTGCTCCACAGTAAGTCTTTGCTGTCGTCCAGCATTCCTTTTTTGTTTACTTTGTAGCCAGTTCAGTTTTAGTTTTGTTCTGCACAGCCTTCCCTAAGCTTCAATGCCTTTTCTTAGGGGCACTCACCGTTTGTTTATTTTTGGTTTTAGCATTAGACACATTTTTACCTGCACACTGCCTCCCGCTGTTCCCGACATCAACAAAGCACAACACATAATTTGTAGATAATAATTACTGGTTTGTGAAAAATATTTTTAACCCAAATAGGTGAAATTAGATTATCTCCCACACAGTGGTTGTAAAACACTGATATAAACAACTAATGTTATCACTTTTAACAAGTAGGAAATGTTTATTAGTGCTTGAAGAGTCGATGGCCAAGGTTTAACCCCGGATTGGACCATTCCTATTTACTAATTGGAAGGCCAAACAATTGGGACGTTGACGGCGTTGTGCATTGTGGACGCCGTCTTTGCTCCACGGTAAGTCTTTGCTGTCGTCCAGCATTCTGTTTTTGTTTACTTTGTAGCCAGTTCAGTTTTAGTTTCGTTCAAAAAACAAAAACAAAAAAAAAATACAAAAAAAAACCCCAACAACACATAATTTGCAGACTATAATTACTGGTTTTCAAAAAAATATTTTTAACCCAAATAGGTGAAATTAGGTGATCTCCCACGGCACACCAGTCTGTATCTCACAAAAACACTGATATAAACAAATAATTGTATCGCTTTTAACAGATATGAAACGTTTATTAGTGCTTGAAGAGTCGAAGGCCAAGGTTTAACCCTGGAACGGACCATTCCTATTTACTAATTGGAAGGCCAAACAATTGGGACGTTGACGGTGTTGTGCATTGTGGACGCCGTCTTTGCTCCACGGTAAGTCTTTGCTGTCGTCCAGCATTCTGTTTTTGTTTACTTTGTAGCCAGTTCAGTTTTAGTTTCGTTCAAAAAACAAAAAAACAAAAAAAATACAAAAAAAAACCCCAACAACACATAATTTGCAGACTATAATTACTGGTTTTCAAAAAAATATTTTTAACCCAAATAGGTGAAATTAGGTGATCTCCCACGGCACACCAGTCTGTATCTCACAAAAACACTGATATAAACAACTAATTTTATCGCTTTTAACAGATATGAAACGTTTATTAGTGCTTGAAGAGTCGAAGGCCAAGGTTTAACCCTGGAACGGACCATTCCTATTTACTAATTGGAAGGCCAAACAATTGGGACGTTGACGGCGTTGTGCATTGTGGACGCCGTCTTTGCTCCACAGTAAGTCTTTGCTGTCGTCCAGCATTCCTTTTTTGTTTACTTTGTAGCCAGTTCAGTTTTAGTTTTGTTGTGCACAGCCTTCCCTAAGCTTCAATGCCTTTTCTTAGGGGCACTCACCGTTTGTTTATTTTTGGTTTTAGCATTAGACACCTTTTTACCTGCACACTGCCTCCCGCTGTTCCCGACATCGACAAAGCACAACACATAATTTGTAGATAATAATTACTGGTTTGTGAAAAATATTTTTAACCCAAATAGGTGAAATTAGATTATCTCCCACACAGTGGTTGTAAAACACTGATATAAACAACTAATGTTATCACTTTTAACAAGTAGGAAATGTTTATTAGTGCTTGAAGAGTCGATGGCCAAGGTTTAACCCCGGATTGGACCATTCCTATTTACTAATTGGAAGGCCAAACAATTGGGACGTTGACGGCGTTCGACTTTGCAGCTTCCAGTGCGTAATGTCAGGTGATAAATGATCCCAATGTTTCATTTCCTCTCACACTTTACAGTTTAAGAGGCATTTTCCAACGAATGAGCATTTTTGTGCTGCATCATTACGAAAAAGGAATGAGCTCACAAAGTTTATAGCCGCTGTGGCGTGGTTAAGTAATGTCGACGAAAGCGTCGAGGTGCCAGCCTTTATGGGGCTTTTTCAGACGATCAATTGTTTTTCAAAAAAAAAAAAAAAGTGTGATGAATTAGCCGAGCGGCTCCGAGGCCTCAAAGTTGCCGTCATCCCCACATCCTGGATTTTGGCCGCCGTGGCGAGGCGTGTAGTAAATAATATTAATCCATTATGGGTCCCCGACCACAACCAAGGCTGTTGGCCCTCCTTTTTAATTCCGCTGCTTGAATTATATGCGCCGAGTACGGCGCAGTCAGCACACCGCCGCTCGCCACCACTACTGCCCCTCCGTCTAGACGCTAGGAAAGGTCCATATGGAGATGTTTAAAGCGCTCATTAGCCGGCCTACTTGAAATGCACTTGCAGTGACGCCTGTCCATAAAAGCACAAAGCCCGGTGGTTTTTCGTGCGGCCGTATTAAGCAGGTCGAGGCATCCAGGACTGACGAGCGCTTGGCACACGGCGGCGGCGTTTGCCGAGCGCGGGCTGGAGGAACATGCTTTCCGAGCAAAGAAATGATTCCCTTGGAAGGCGTTTTTTTTAAGCGAGCCTCATGCATCTTTGGGTGAGGACGAGTGGAAAGTGTCTGCTAAGGTGAATGGGATACGGCCCGCTGGAAGAACAGACAAAAAGTTTGGTCAAAGGGAGGGGAAGCCTTTCCGCTTCGTTGCTACCGCATTGTCCTTTTTGTAGAAAACTACTACTTATGCTACTACGTTACTTATATTATACAGTCGCGATCAAAAGTTTGCATACACTTGTAAAGAACATTACGTCATGGCTGTCTTGAGTTTCCAATCATTTCTACAACTCGTGTTTTTTTGTGATTGAGTGATTGGAGCACATACTTGTCGGTCACAAAAAAAAACATTCATGAAGTTTGGTTCTTTTATGAATTTACTATGGGTCTACTGAAAATGTGAGCAAATCTGCTGGGTCAAAAGTATACATACAGCAATGTTAATACTGTTCAATAACAGATTAGAAAGTTTCATAAATAAAAATAGAATACTCGAAGAGAACCAATATGGATACAGAGCTAATGTTTCAACTTCAATGGCTTTAATTGAAATTACAGAAGAAATTACCAATGCAATAGATAGTAAAAAATGTGCAGCAGCGGTTTTTATGGATCTAACTAAAGCATTTGACACAATTAATCACAATATTTTAATCAAAAAACTAGAACGATATGGCATCAGAGGGTTAGTCTTAAATTGGATAAGAAGTTATCTAACGAACAGGAAACAATACGTGAAGCCAGGCGAACATACGTCTACAACGCTAAATATATCCTGTGGTGTACCTCAGGGATCAATACTAGGACCTAAATTATTCAATCTCTATATAAATGACATTTGTAAAGTTACAAAAGATTTAAAGTTAGTATTATTTGCGGATGATACAACAGCGTTTTGTTCAGGAGAGAACACACAGGAGATAATACAAATAATAACAGAAGAAATTAACAAATTAAAAAGATGGTTTGACAAAAACAGACTATCGTTGAATCTTAGTAAAACTAAAATAATGCTATTTGGTAACAGTAGAAGAGAAAGTCAAACACAAATACAAATAGACGGAATAGAAATTGAAAGAGTAAACGAAACCAAATTTCTAGGTATAATGATTGATGATAAATTGAACTGGAAATCTCACGTAAAAAATATACAACATAAAGTTGCAAAAAACACGTCAATAATGAATAAAGCAAAACATGTTCTAGACCAAAAATCCCTTCATATTCTCTACTGCTCACTAGTGTTACCATATCTGAGCTACTGTGTAGAAATATGGGGAAATAATTACAAAAGTACACTTCATTCATTAACGGTGTTACAAAAAAGATCAGTTAGAATAATACATAATGTTGGATATAGAGAACATACAAATCCTTTATTTATTGAATCAAAAATACTGAAATTCCACGACATAGTGAATTTGCAAACAGCTAAAATTATGCACAAAGCAAACTATAACCTGCTACCCAAGAATATACAACAATTCTTCTCAACAAAAGAGGAGAAATATAATCTTAGAGAAAAACGTAATTTAAAACATTTGTTTGCACGTACAACACTTAAGACCTTCAGTATATCAATATGTGGAATTAAATTATGGAATGGATTAAGCAAAGCAATCAAACAATGTACTAATATGATCCACTTCAAGAAACTCTTCAAACTTAAAGTGTTTACAAAGTACAAAGAAGAAGAACCATGACAAACATTCTCAATTTATTTCATCCATCCATTCATTCATTCTTAAAGTAATCTTACTTATCTCATCATATGAAATATGACTTACTTCACCAATTATTATTATTAAATTCTTACTATTATTTATTTATTTATTTTTATTGTAATTACTTATGGAGTTTATTGTGAAAAAATTGTGAACAGGAAGTGAACAAAAAGTTTTGCAACTGTTATGTAAAGAAAAGGGGTAGGATTAAATAAGCTCTGCTTCTTCCTACTCCTTTTCGAACATGTTGAAAAGAAACTGGAAATTGTGATGTATCATGTTGTATGCTTGCATGTTCGAAATAAACTCAAACTCAAACTCAAACTCAATATTTGCTTACATGTCCCTTGGCAAGTTTCACTGCAATAAGGCGCTTTTGGTAGCCACCCGCAAGCTTCTGGTTGAATTTTTGACCACTCCTCTTGACAAAATTGGTGAAGTTCAGCTAAATGTGTTGGTTTTCTGACATGGACTTGTTTCTTCAGCATTGTCCACACGTTTAAAGGCCTACTGAAATGATTTTTTTTTTTTATTTAAACGGGGATAGCAGATACGTTCTATGTGTCATACTTGATCATTTCGCGATATTGCCATATTTTTGCTGAAAGGAGTTAGTAGAGAACATCAACGATAAAGTTCGCAACTTTTGGTCGCTGATAAAAAAAAGCCTTGCCTGTACCGGAAGTAGCGTGACGTCGCAGGTTGAAAGGCTCCTCACATTTCCCCATTGTTTACACCAGCAGCGAGAGCGATTCGGACCGAGAAAGCGACGATTACCCCATTAATTTGAGCGAGGATGAAAGATTTGTGGATGAGGAACATTAGAGTGAAGGACTAGAATGCAGTGCAAGACATATCTTTTTTCGCTCTGACCGTAACTTAGGTACAAGCTGGCTCATTGGATTCCACTCTCTCTCCTTTTTCTATTGCGGATCACGGATTTGTATTTTAAACCACCTCGGATACTATATCCTCTTGAAAATGAGAGTCGAGAACGCGAAATGGACATTCACAGTGACTTTTATCTCCACGACAATACATCGGCGAAGCACTTTAGCTACGGAGCTAACGTAACAGCATCGTGTTTAAATGCATATAGAAACAAAATAAAAAAGCCCCTGACTGGAAGGATAGACAGAAAATCAACAATACTATTAAACCATGGACATGTAAATACACGGTTAATGCTTTCCAGCTTGGCGAAGCTTAACAATGCTGTTGCTAACGACGCCATTGAAGCTAACTTAGCAACGGGACCTCACAGAGCTATGATAAAAAACATTAGCGCTCCACCTATGCCAGCCAGCCCTCATCTGCTCATCAACACCCGTCCGTGCTCACCTGCGTTCCAGCGATCGACGAAAGGACGAAGGACTTCACCCAATCATCCGTGCGGTCGGCGGCTAGCGTCGGATAGCGCGTCTGCTATCCAAGTCAAAGTCCTCCTGGTTGTGTTGCTGCAGCCAGCCGCTAATACACCGATCCCACCTACAACTTTCTTCTTTGCAGTCTTCATTGTTCATTAAACAAATTGCAAAAGATTCACCAACACAGATGTCCAGAATACTGTGGAATTTTGAGATGAAAACAGAGCTTTTTTGTATTGGATTCAATGGTGTACCAATACTTCCGTTTAACTAGTGACGTCACGCGCATACGTCATCATACATAGACATTTTCAACCGGAAGTTTAGCGGGAAATTTAAAATTGCACTTTATAAGTTAACCCGGCTGTAATGGCATGTGTTGCAATGTTAAGATTTCATCATTGATATATAAACTATCAGACTGCGTGGTCGGTAGTAGTGGGTTTCAGTAGGCCTTTAATTCTAGCCTGATTTAGCCATTCCTTTACCACTTTTGACGTGTGTTTGGGGTCATTGTCCTGTTGGAACACCCAACTGCGCCCATGACCCAACCTCCGGGCTGATGATTTTAGGTTGTCCTGAAGAATTTGGAGGTAATCCTCCTTTTTCATTGTCCCATTTAATACACCAGTTCCACTGGCAGCAAAACAGGCCCAAAGAATAATACTACCACCACCTTGCTTGACGGTAGGCATGGTGTTCCTGGGATTAAAGGCCTCACCTTTTCTCCTCCAAACATATTGCTGAGTATTGTGGCCAAACAGCTAATTTTTTGTTTCATCTGACCACATAACTTTTCTCAAGAAGGTCATGTGATGTCAGATGAAACAAAAATTGAGCTGCTTGGCCACAATATTATTATTATTATTATTTAGATACTTTTCGGTACTTTTCTAAATAAAGAGGCTTTATTTTAACAAAAAATCTTACGGTATATCAAACATATGTTTCTTATTGCAAGTCTGTCCTTAAAAAAAATAGTGAACATACAAGGCAACTTGTCTTTTAGTAGTAAATAAGCAAAAAAAAGACTCCTAATTAGTCTGCTGACATATGTATTTACATATTGTGTCATTTATCATTGTATTATATTGTCAAAATTATTAAGGACAAGTGGTAGAAAATGAATTATTAATCTACTAGGAATATAAACATAAAATAAACATTACAACATTATTATGTCAATTGTGTATTTTACAAAACCGTGGGGGACAGAACTTTTGAAGCGGCCCCTCCCCGTCTGTGGAACACCCTTCCTGACCACCTCAGGGCCCCACAGACGGTGGATGCTTTTTTTTTTTTTTTTTTTTAAAAAGGGGCTAAAAACCTACATTTTAAAAAAAGAATATAGCTAATTTTAATATTGTTTTTTTACTGTCTTGTTTTAATGCTTTTAGGATGTTTTACTCTGTAGCACTTTGAGATTTGTTATTCAAATGTTAAATGCAAAAAAAAAATCTAAATCTATTATTATTATTATTATTATTTACATCAAGAAAACAAGTTTAGTGTTAACACATTCACACAATAAACTACTGATGTTTACACATAGGGCAGCACGGTGGAACCTGATCCCCGGGCTCTGGGTCTTTCTGTGTGGAGTTTGCATGTTCTCCCCGTGACTGTGTGGGTTCCCTCCGGGTACTCCGGCTTCCTCCCACCTCCAAAGACATGCACCTGGGGATAGGTTGATTGGCAACACTAAATTGGCCCCTAGTGTGTGAATGTGAGTGTGAATGTTGTCTATTTGTGTTGGCCCTGTGATGAGGTGGCGCCCAAATGCAGCTGAGATAGGCTCCAGCACCCCCCGCGACCCCGAAAGGGATGGATGGATGGATTGCGCCACACATTTTCAATAGGAGACAGGTCTACAGGACTACAGGCAGGCCAGTCTAGTAGCCACACTCTTTTACTATGAAGCCACGCTGTTGTAACACGTGGCTTGGTATTGTCTTGCTGAAATAAGCAGGGGCGTCCATGATAACGTTGCTTGGATGGCAACATATGTTGCTCCAAAACCTGTATGTACCTTTCAGCATTAATGGTGCCTTCACAGATGTGTAAGTTACCCATGCCTTGCGCACTAATACACCCCCATTACATCATACTTTTGAACTTTGCGCCTAGAACAATCTGAATGGTTCTTTTCTTCTTTGGTCCGGAGGACACGACGTCCACAGTTTCCAAAAACAATTTGAAATGTGGACTCGTCAGACCACAGAACACTTTTCCACTTTGCATCAGTCCATCTTAGATGAGCTCGGGCCCAGCGAAGCCGGCGGCATTTCTGGGTGTTGTTGATAAATGGCTTTTGCTTTGCATAGTATAGTTTTAACTTGCACTTACAGATGTAGCGACGAACTGTAGTTACTGACAGTGGTTTTCTGAAGTGTTCTTGAGCACATCTGGTGATATCCTTTACACACTGATGTCGAATTTTTGATGCAGTATCGCCTGAGAGATTGAAGATCACGGGCATGCTGCTTATTTGCAGTGATTTCTCCAGATTCTCTGAACCTTTTGATGATATTAAGGAACGTAGCTGGTGAAATCCCTAAATTCCTTGCAATAGCTGGTTGAGAAATGTTGTTCTTAAACTGTTGGACAATTTGCTCACGCGTTTGTTCACAAAGCGGTGACCCTCGCCCCATCCTTGTTTGTGAATGACTGAGCATTTCATGGAAGCTGCTTTTATACCCAATAATAGGCTAATATTATAATAGGTTCCCAATTAACCCGTTCACCTGTGGGATGTTCCAAATAAGTGTTTGATGAGCATTCCTCAACTTTCTCAGTCTTTTTTGCCACTTGTGCCCGGACTGTTGAACAACTTAAGCTGTACATCAAGCAAGAATGGGGAATAATTCCACCTGAAAAGCTTCAAAAATTGGTCTCCTCAGTTCCCAAATGTTTACTGAGGGTTGTTAAAAGGAAAGGCCATGTAACACAGTGGTAAAAATGCCCCTGTGCCAACTTTTTTGCAATGTGTTGCTGCCATTAAATTCTAAGTTAATGATTATTTGCAAAAAAAAACAAGTTTCTCAGTTCGAACATTAATTAGCTTGTCTTTGCAGTCTATTCAATTGAATATAAGTTGAAAAGGATTTGCAAATCATTGTATTCTGTTTTTATTTAGGATTTACACAACGTGCCAACTTCACTGGTTTGGGGTTTTGTAATTTGCGTATGTTTCATAAATAATTTTCAACAAAACCATAACATAGCTCTCACGAAAATGATGTTAGTCGTTTTCAGCTTAGTACTTTTAGTACTTAGTACGTTGCCCCAGTCGTCAAAACCAAAGCTGAATCATTCACGTCAACAAGTTTAATTAATGCAAAAAAATGTGGCTAATAGTCGAATATTTCCATTATGAATTTGCCAATTCCAGAAGTGACAGCAACCTATGGAACAGACACAATGAATACATAAGTTTTCACTCCGTCCCAAGGGTCAAGAGGCAGCATATTTTCCTAGTAGCTATACAAAATAGAAAATAATGTCACATGCCAGCTAAATGTTTGCTGGCCCATCCCAACATAAGCACTCGGTGACAGATTGGAACCTCTGTCACGTATTTAAGCGAGCCTTATTGCTCAATCGATGGTGGACAAAAGCATATTTACACCAAATCTTGATAAGGCCTGTGATTGACAGCGGCTTCTTTGAAGGGATTGATCCCTGCTCATTGATGTTTGTGTTGAAGTGTGAGCCACGTATAAGTTACATCTGGGAACAAGAAAAAACAAACCGGCTTTATTTACCAGCAGAAAAATCAATTATAGGCCATCTGTTTTACTTATTTTACTTTTTTGTACACGTAATATCCTAAAGCTATTGTTAAAAATCGTTATTTGAAGTTAACTACGACTGTTCTTATTGTTAATAGTTTGGCTTTAATGTTGTCAATGTATTTACAATTCCACGTTAAGAGTTGTAGTGTATTTGTAAATAGTTTTCTTGTAATGTGACTTTATTGTTGTAAAAAATGCGTTCTAACTTCCTGTAAAATTAAGATTTAATGTTTATAAACAACTTTGTTTTCCCTTTCAATATTTGAACTTTATTAATGCGATTTACTCTGTAATTTATTTTTAATTTTACAACTTTACCCACCTTCTGTAAAAAAATGTAACATTCTTATAAATTAACACGTTTTTCTCAAAATGTTATGACTTTGTTGTGGTACATTATTTTAAAATGTAAACTATATTTTTGTTAAGGCTTTCTCATAATTTTCCCACAACTTTACGAACGTTGTACACAAATGTTCTTTTTTGCTTGTTAAAAATATTAAACCATATTTTCCGGACTGCAAGCCGGTACATTTTCCCCACGCTTTGAACCCTGTAGCTTGTAAAACTGTGCAGCTAATTTATGGGTTTTCGCTAACGGCCATAATGTTTAATAGGAAACAAATAGTTTCATATAACACTGACAGAGACGGTGAAAAGGTGTGTTATTGTTTGTGCTATGGCGCCTTCTTTTGGACGAGTTCGCTCACTGCAGGTGCTACGGGTTTCGGTTTGTGTACTATTGGTCAATAGTGTTTGTGCGCAAAATAATTCTTCATTCATCGCTCCGAGCAACATTTGTAAGTTTTACAATATAACTAAAACAATTCATACTAATTAAACGTGATTTCTTTAAGAGTGTTTTCATGCATATTTGTACATGCTTTTGTAACGTAATCAAGCTAGCATAGTGTTAGTATTATTAACTTACAATGGCATTCTTTTTAATTGTCTCCGTTTCACAAACTCCTTAGTAAGTTCACTAAAACGTCACCGTGAAGTTATTGAGTCTGTTTAGCTGATTGGAGAGCTAGCTTCCGCAGCTAGCTTCTGTTTTGTTGGATTATCCGTTTTACTGCCGTGTTACAGGCACCATTTGAAAACTGTTAAGGTACGTAAGTAAACATTTGCAAAATCTTTCATACCGGTTATATATCTGCGGCTTAGAGTGTGGTGCGGGTAATTTATGTAAAATTATTTATTTCTTCTAAAATCGGGTGAGTACAGCTTCAATACTGTTGTGCTGAACAATGGTAATATTTTTGTATTGTTTCAGTTTCACAAACTCCTTAGTAAGTTCACTAAAACGTCACCGTGGAGTTATTGAGTCTGTTTAGCTGATTGGAAAGCTAGCTTCCGCAGCTTGTGGGTCCATGACAATGGCTTCTGTTTTGTTTGATTAGCCATTTTACTGCTGTGTTACAGGCACCATTTGAAAGGTATGTAAGTAAACATTTGGAAAATCTTTCATACCGGTTATATATCTGAAACTTAGAGTCTGGTGCGGCTAATTTATGTAAAAATATGTATTTCTTATCAAATTTGGTGAGTACGGCTTCAATACTGTTGTGCTCAACAATGGCATTCTTTTTGTATTGTTTGAGTTTCACAAACTTGTTCGGAAGTTCACTAAACGTCACCGTGGAGTTTTTGACCTGAAGCTGATTGGAGAGGTAGCTTCCACAGCTAGTGGGTCCATGATGATGGCTTCTGTTTTGTTTGATTAGCCGTTTCACTGCCGTGTTACAGGCACCTATTGAAAGGTATGTAAGTAAACATTTGCAAAATCTTTCATACCGGTTATATATCTGCGGCTTAAAGTCTGGTGCGGCTAATTTATGTAAAAAATATTTATTCCTTCTAAAATTTGGTGAGTACAGCTTCAATACTGTTGTGCTCAACAATGGCATTCTTGTTGTATTGTTTCAGTTTCACAAACTCATTAGTAAGTTCACTAAAACGTCACCATGGAGTTATTGACCTGAAGCTGATTGGAGAGGTAGCTTCCGCAGCTAGTGGGTCCATGACGATGGCTTCTGTTTTGTTTGATTAGCCGCTTTACTGCCCTGTTACGGACACCATTTGAAAACAGGTTTGTAAGTAAACATTTGTAAAATATTTCATACCGGTTATATATCTGCGGCTTCGAGTCTGGTGCGGCTAATTTATGTAAAAAATATTTATTCTTCCTAAACTTTGGTGAGTACGGTTTCAATACTGTCGTGTTCTATAGCCCGAAAAATATGGTAATTTTAATTTCTACTTATTTTTCCTATTAATACTTCAAATGTATTCTTGTTCGGGCTTTATAGTAATTTATTTGTGATTCTACCACTTTACCCATCACGGCTTCCTGGTAAATTTTTGAGTTTTTCCCCCTAAGCATACACTATATTGCCAAAAGTATTTGGCCACCTGCCTTTACTCACATATGAACTTGAAGTGCCATCCCATGGAATTGTCCAAAATGTTTTGGTATCCTGGAACATTCAAAATTCCTTTCACTGGAACAAAATCTTTGCACTATGCGCTTCAGCATCCGCTGACCCCTCTCTGTCAGTTTATGTGGCCTACCACTTGGTGGCTGAGTTCCTGTTGATCCCAAACTCTCCAATTGGCATCACAGACTGGGGCGATCTCTGAACTGAATCGCAAGATGGATCACATCATGGAAAAGCTGGTAAGGAAAAAATTGGATATGATTGCCAGCATGGACGAATAGAACAGACTAGCCATTGTAATGTCTGCTCGCGGAAAAACAAAAATCATAATCTACGATTTGACTCCCTCGAATGGCCTAGACGCTCCAACAACAGGAGCAGGCTGTTCTGAAAATATCCCAGAGGACACCTCAATGATGGACGCTTTTGACCTCCCTCCCTCCTCAACGACACCTGGAGTCGAACTTTTGCTTGCATGCAGAACGGCCCCAGGCCTATAAACATGAACACTACATCAACACACCCAAGACAATGGACATATACACACACACACACACACCCTCCCCGACCCCACGCCTTCACCACCGCTTGATTCCCCTTCGGGGTGATGGACGGCTGGCACTGCTTCATAGCAGCAGTCGACCTCCAGGGGTCCCAACTCCCCCCTCTGTTGTGAGTTGTCATGATTAAAGGTAACATGTTTATGTGTGCATGGCATGGAGGTTTTTTCCCACTCCAGACTAGACCCCCTTAGGAGCCCAGTCTAGATTGTATTTTTTTACTCATCTTCTTCCCCAGCATTTTACCTTTTTTGCCTCGTGGCGACCCATCAGCGTTCCTGTTCTGTTTGTTTGTCTAATCTTGAACGGGTTTGTGCTGAAAACATAGTTTCGTTGTACTTGTTGCAATGACAATAAAGTCCTATCCTATCCTAAAGTTGACTTCGGAATATTTAGGAGCGAGGACATTTCACGACTGGATTTGTTGCACAGGTGGCATCCTATGACAGTTCCACGCTGGAAATCACTGAGAGCGGCCCATTCTTTCACAAATGTTTGTAGAAACAGTCTCCATGCCTAAGTGCTTGATTTTATACACCGGGCCAAGTGATTAGGACACCTGGGGCCGTACTTATCAAGCTTCTTAGAGTGCCATTTTACACTTAAATCCTGAGAATTTGCGAAATTTAGTCCTACTCTCAAACTTAAGAATAAAAGCTATTTATCAACGTTCTTAAGTCTAAGAATCACTCCTACTCTCCACGATATTTAAGATACCTTCAGAGGTGTCTTAAGTGGTTAGGAGTTGCCAACAGGGGATGGCACTGAGGCGAGAGAGACGTGCGCGAACGTTCAGGGAACGGAACAATGTTGTTGTCTTTTTTTATGACGAGCAGCTGATCAAACGGTATCGTTTAGACAGAGCGGATATTATTTTTGTCACAGATTTAATACTTTTTGATTCCTTGTTGATTTCTGCATGTGTCTGCAGTGGGCTAGTATATATAGAGCCACCCACACCCGTTTCAAATTAGTTGCCTAATTAATTAATTGTAAAGAAAATGTTATGACAGTAGCGTATGTGTGTGGCCGTGAGGTGAGTGACGTCAGTGAGTGTGTGGGCGAGAGAAGAGAGGGAGCGGTAGCGTGAGTGCCGGCGGGGACTAGTTTGTTTTGTATTATTTTGTAGTTTATTGTCAAAATATACACTCCAATTGTCCACTTAAATATTTCCAAGATATTTCTTTATTCTTAGACAACGGATTCCCTTCCGTGATCGGTCATTTCTATGGACACCGAAATGACGTCACCTAAAATTGCGTTTACGGCACATAGTAATGTCGTAATTCAGCTCTGAGTGTGACACTTAAGATTCAGTCCTACACTTCGCTGAAAGTGTGAGTAAGACGCTTGATAACTAACTTTTAAGTGCAGCTTTCAGCGAAGAATTTATTTACTCTTAAGTCAACTCTTAGTAGACTTCTTAGGAGTCATTCTAAGAAGCTTGATAAGTACGGCCCCTGATTCTCATCATTTGGATGGGTGGCCAAATACTTTTGGCAATATAGTGTATATGAAATGTAAGTTGAATCTGGGCGGCTTTTAAAGGACCGAAAGTCAATGCAAATAACCTATAGCACTTATATGGGTGCGTCGTAAATAATCAAAGCGGAGTGTGTCAACAACATTGCGGGTGTTGTTGACATACTGCTTCACATAGTTGTAACGTATATGAAGGAGGGAGGGGGAAGGGTGGGGGGGCGTGTAATGCGTTTAACGCCACGCTTAAAGTCGACATAAGCTGAAAAACACATGCCGCGGCATAAGTAAACAATGCAGTTGAGCAAACAATGGGACGTCAACAATGCAACGCCGCACCTTAATGTGTCTGGGCCAAACAATGCAGAAGCAGATTATGCAAATTGGGGTTATCGAGGGCGTTGCGATGTAACAATGGCATCAAATTGATGGAGTTGCGTTATATATGTGAGTGTGTGTCGGTGTGTGTGTGTGTGTGTGTCCCTTGGGTAGCCCTTCCTAAACATTTCTATCCTATAGGCCTCATTAGAAGGGGGCTGCAGTCAATTCCAAGGTGAAAGGTCACGGCAGATCAATAAAAGCTGATCGATCGGCTCATTTTTTGGGAAAAAGAAAATGAAGTGGGTAATCAATAAAGGGGTCAAGCAAACCGACCCCCTCCGTCTTTATGTGTGGCTTCCCCGCTGCTTTTGGAAGGGCCTGGTCAAGGATGCACCTGGAACCTTCTGATCCCCCTCCTAAAGGACATCTCATTGAAGCACAACACACAAACAACAACATAAATACATCAAATAGTTACGCCATGACGAAAGCCGACTTTTATTCGGCTATTAATCATCCAGGTCCTCGCGACCGAGAGGCGAGCTCATTCTCGTTTGCAGGGTTTGGAAGCATTGAACTCATCCATTAGCTCTAATTATCACGTCTAATAAACGGGTCATTTTTCAGCGCCCGATCAAATCAAAATTGCCCGATTGCCCCCCCTCCCCCCCGTGTGTGCCAGAGAGTTCTTCTCCCGCGGGAGTCGTCTTTGCCAAAAAGGATGAGACAAATCATGGAAAATGACACGGGAGAAGATCGAAAAGAAAACTGCACTTGGATGCTAAACCATTAAAATGATGATTATTTTTTCTAGTGTGGCTTTTGAAAGATGACTCGCCTCTTTAATGTTCATACATCACTCGTGCGCATTTGGAATCCTGTTGACCCCGAATAGAAGTACAGCAGTACGTTGTTTGTCTTCCATTTTTGTGTGATTCGGTTTAAAAATAAAACAAAATATTTGGTTTGTCGTACAGCCCCGAAGCAAACTAGTCATTTGGTTATAGTTCCGCGGAATCGAGTGTGCAAACGAAGAATCCCACATGTTTTTTTTAATTAATTTTTTTATTGAGTACGACGCAAAATGAGCCAAAATGGGGCTAAAAATGTTACGAGTGACAGCACTTTGCTAAACATTATTATTGTTTTAATGCCGTGATTTTCCTCCATGTGGCCCCTGAGCTAAAATGAGTTTGTCACCCCTGAGGATTCACATTCATAAGAACCAACTTCAATAAAAATGTGTTTTGCGTTCATATTTTGGGCTGTCTGGTTAATTAGGTCAACTCGACAATTTGCTCATGCATTTGTTGACAAAGTGGTGACCCTCGCCCCATCCTTGTTTGTGAATGACGGAGTATTTCATGGACGCTGCTTTTATACCCAATCATGGCACCCACCTGTTCCCAATTAACCTGTTCACCCTGTGGGATGTACCAAATAAGTGTTTGATGAGCATTCCTCAACTTTCTCAGTCTTTTTTGCCACTCGTGCCAACTTTTTTGAAACATGTTGCAGGCATCAAATTCCAAATGAGCTAATATTTGCCAAAAATAAAGTTTACCAGTTTGAACGTTAAGTATCTTGTCTTGGCAGTCTATTCAAT
>NC_084751.1:12893626-12896126 GCF_033978785.1 Entelurus aequoreus | reverse complement strand
GGTACCAGAAGGTAAGAAAAGTTGCTTTTGCATAATATTGCAAAACAAAAACGCCAGATAATATGTCTTACCTTATACACACACCATAATAATACTTGTATGTTGAAGCACAGTACAATCCATCAAGCGGTGCGGCTTCATAGCTTACCAAAGTCGTACTAAAACATTTTGATATATTTTTGAGTGCCGTGTGTAATGTTCCATATTTTCAATGGAACATATACAATTTTTGTGTTGTTTACTTGAGTCATATTGCAGTCTACATGTATCTTTTATGTATGACTGCCATCTACTGGTCACAATTATCATTTCACCATGAACCAAAAAAAAATGTTGCTTCGAGGTCGGTAAGCACAACCAAAATTATTCCGTACATTAGGCACACCGGGTTATAAGGCGCACTGTCGATTTTTGAGAAAATGAAAGGATTTTAAGTGCGCCTTATAGTCCGGAAAATACGGCACTGATACCTTGTTTGAAGAAGACAACTCACTTACTGCTAAAACACAAATCTTTACAACGCAGCACAACACGAGTGGGTGCAAGGCGCCGACTAGTGGCGAGTACAGGTAAAGGAAAGGTGACATTTTAGACAGACAAGTCCTTTTACACATTCAGATCGCTCGCACGGTCACAAGTCTTACACGGCAGAAGTGTCGCAAAAAGTCACGTGTAAAATAAGGAAAAAAATTAATTTAGGGTTCCTGCTTCACACAATTTTTTATAAACAGACACATTTTTGACACACACACAGATTGAAATACAGGCAGTGAGATTTTTTTTTTTTTTTTTACACACACAGATTGAAATACGGACACACAAATGAGTGCACGACCACATGAATCGGATTACAGACACATATTGAGATACGCATTTGCAAATAGTTTTGTTACAATAATACTTCCGTCATTTACACTATACATTGTGTGTTTTCAATTATATCATAAACTTTAATACGTACACGCCACACCTCAAATAGACGACTTCCGTAATGTTAGTGTAGGGTTGTACGGTATACCGCGATACTAATGAATCATATTGGGTACTATACCACCTCTAAAAAGTACCGGTCCGCCCGTTGTCGTCACGTCGTGTCATTGCTGGTTTACGAGCAGAGGAGCATGTTCGGCAGCGCACAATCACGGAGTACTTACAAACAGACACGGCGTGTACACAGAAAAGGGAGAACGGACGCATTTTGGCTTAAAAACGAACGATAAAGGTGAAGTTATAACACTGAAACGCCCTCAGGAAGAGGTGCTTTAAGACATGGCTAGCTAGCTAGCGGCTAAAGTTCATCCGCAGTCTACTTCTAAATCACTAATCCTGGTCTCCATGGCGACAAATAAAGTACGTTTCTTACAAGTATCATCCCTGCAGGACGAGGAATAGCTAAACATGTTTCACTACACACCGTAGCTCACCGGCGTCAAAATGTAAACAAACGCCATGGGTGGATCTACACCTGACATCCACTGTAATGATACCAAGT
This sequence comes from Entelurus aequoreus, assembly GCF_033978785.1. Taxonomy (NCBI): domain Eukaryota; kingdom Metazoa; phylum Chordata; class Actinopteri; order Syngnathiformes; family Syngnathidae; genus Entelurus; species Entelurus aequoreus. Next base: position 12,894,634 of record NC_084751.1, on the reverse strand, counting down.
ACAGGAGCGTATCTAGTCGATGCTACGATGATAACATCGATATTTTTTAGCATCACAACACATTTTTTCGTTTTTTTTTTAAATTTATATTATGTTTATAAACTCAGGAAATATGTCCCTGGACACATGAGGACTTTGCATATGACCAAAGGTATCAGATTGATACCTAAATTTGTGGTATCATCCAAAACGAATGTAAAGTATCAAACAACAGAAGAACAAGTGATTATTACATTTTAACAGAAGTGTAGATAGAACATGTTAAAACAGAAAGTAAGCAGATATTAACAGTAAATGAACAAGTCGATTAATAATTCATTTTTACAGCTTGTCCCTCATAATGTGGACAAAATAATAGAATGGAAAATGACACAATATGTTACTGCATATGTCAGCAGACTAAATTAGGAGCCTTTGTTTGCTTACTTACTACTAAAAGACAAGTTGTCTTTGTGGAGGGAGGTGTGGCCAGCGCTGCTAGCAGGAGCGAAAGTCACCGCCTCTGTCCATGGTACTGAGGACAGAGTGCCTTCAGATGGGGGCGTGGCAGTGCTGACGGCGAGACACAGCTGAACAGGTGATTAGATCTCTCAGGTGGTACGAGTTATCCAATCATCTGTTGTCTTTAACAGTAAGCGGCCGGGAACAGGAGGGGAGAGAGGATACGGAGGTGACTGAAAAGTCACATCCTACTGGAGAAAACTTTGCTAAAAATCTACAAACCCCGTTTCCATATGAGTTGGGAAATTGTGTTAGATGTAAATATAAACGGAATACAATGACTTGCAAATCCTTTTCAAATGGCAACATATGTTGCTCCAAAACCTGTATGTACCTTTCAGCATTAATGGCGCCTTCACAGATGTGTAAGTTACCCATGTCTTGGGCACTAATACACCCCCATACCATCACAGATGCTGGCTTTTCAACTTTGCGCCTATAACAATCCGGATGGTTCTTTTCCTCTTTGGTCCGGAGGACACTACGTCCACAGTTTCCAAAAACAAT
>NC_084751.1:12743626-12888626 GCF_033978785.1 Entelurus aequoreus | reverse complement strand
CATAAAGCTCAGAGACTTCTTGATTGTTTCAATATCTTCAGCCCGTTCCATTATTATTAAAATGAAAATTATGCAAAAAGGTATGCAAGCAAGCTTGGTCTCTGCCTTTTTAGCCATTAGCAGAGTTAGTCCATGAATTGATTAACGTGGACCCCGACTTAAACAAGTTGAAAAACTTACTCGGGTGTGTACCATTTAGTGGTCAATTGTACGGAATATGTACTGAACTGTGCAATCTACTAACAAAAGTTTCAATCAATCAATCAAAGTCTGCTAAAGCAGGGGTGTCAAACTAATTTTAGCTCAAGGGCTGCATGAAGGAAAATCTATTCCCACGGGGGCCGGACTGGTAAAATCATGGCATAATAACTTAAAAAATAGAAACAACTTCAGTTATTTTCTTTTCTTTGTCTCACTTTGGGTCAGAAATAGAACAAGTACATTCTGAAAATGTAGATACTACAAATAATCCTCTTGGCATAACACATGACTTAAGTTGAAAACTCTGAGGAAAAAAATGGTGCAGTTTCAAAAACACCGTGAATTTAAGACGTTGTCTCAGTGTTTTTACAAAGCCATTAAACTTGTATCACTTCCTGTTTAGCATTTTAACGTTGGCAGTTTATTGAAAATGTTTGGAAAAGCAACCTATTGTTTCCACAAACCGCCACATTGGTGAAATCCGCATACTGCCACAACACATTCATTTATCATTCATTATTATAATCAAACATGGTGTCAGTTACCTTTGTTCCGTGTCTATATTCTTGTCTTTGTGTTTCTTAGATGTTTCATAGTGCCTTCTTAGATTATAATATTTCATTACAGCCACACTTTCTCCACACAGGCTCTAATACTAATCAAATACCATCCCGGGGGCCATAGATAATTAATTCGTGGGCTGGATATAGCCTGCCGGCCTTGACTGTGACACCTAGGGGTTAAAGGTAGCTCACATTTCCCGGTGACCCTCACATCACCAGGTGTTGTGACAGCTGCTCGAACCTAAAGACGGCATACATCTTTTTGGAGTCAATTTTCCTGACAAGAGAGCTCCAAGTTGGTCAGGTTGCAGGGGCATCTTTTCGGCATCTTTTCAGCACTCCCCCCCCCATATTTTCTGCTCATTTCCAAAAGGCAGTAAGGAAAACATGATGTTTCCTCTGCAAGTAGTCCAACAATCAGCCTTGTGAATGTGAAAAAAAAACTAAGGTTTCTCGATCACACATCACTCTAACACAGACCTGGGCAAATTAAGGCCCGGGGGCCACATGCGGCCCGTTAAGCTTTTCAATCTGGCCCGCCGGACATTCCCAAATCATTTTTTTAGATCTTTAAGATGGAAACTAGCTGCCATTATGATGTGCAGTGATGTTTTCTAATGACCGCAAGTCTTGAACTGTACAAAATATTTCAATGGTTGTAATCTGCACTTATGAATGATATACCAGTTACTATGGTAATCTAATTAGTTACTATGGTAATCTACGTCACAGCAGCTCAGACGAGGCACCAAGCAGTGTGGGCGGGAAGCGTTTCCACAGACGCGAAAGGAGATTTTCACAACAAAGTTCTAAAGCTTAGTGATATATCAGATATATCAGATTATAGGTGGGTTTATTTTGGACCCTTCGTGTTCATATTTCACTGTTTGTTGCATTTCACTTGACTGTAAAATATGTCGATTGAAAGGAGGTGTGACGTTCCTATTTTGTCAATATTCAGTGTTTTATCGTTCATATAAAAAATTAAAATTCCATTAAGTTTTTTAAGGCGGTCTGTCATAACGTTTTTACCATTCAATCAGACATTATTGTGAGGTTTTGTATTAGTGTTCCTAAAATTAGATATACCGGCCACCAGACACATTTGTTTCTCTAAATGTGGCCCCCCGAGTCAAAATAATTGCCCAGGCCTGCTCTAACATGATGCACACCGCAACGTTGACACAGATTAGGAGTTTATTCACACATTAAATACTACAGTGGGTAATGTAGTTCAGAAACCTTTGAACAGCGCTGCCATTAGAATGACACAAAACCAACAAAAGACGACAGTGAAACTCGTTTCTTTGCCATTATATAAAAATAGTGTTGCTACAAAAGTATAAATTAGGCTTACTAATAAGACAACTCAGATCGGAATCTACACAGGAGTCGGCAAAAATAAAACAAAGAAAAGAGAGAAATCATGTGGCGTTAAACAGTAGATTAAAGAAGAAATGCCTGTAAAGTAGAATAAAAAGCAACACACGTTTCTTAACCTGATTCGATAATGCATGATGAAAACATCTCCATGTTAGCATACTATAGTTGTTTGTACAGTTGAAGTTTAAATAAGTTAAAATCCTGACAAAGAATAAAACTTAGAGGATTCCCATTGGCTAACAGTATTTAAGTTGTGTTATTCTTCTATCATATCAAAAACCTTATTTTTGTTTAAATGCTACTGTAGAAAAAAGAGGTATAATGTTATCACCGGTGCTCCCTACTGTGTCTCTGAAATGACGGCGCCCCCTTGTGGCATAAAAACAGCAGTTCTCCTGTATGTACTGTACATAATAATACATCCTCGGAAAAAAAAATGGATAATGTCAACGTGCTCAGCAGTACCTCGCCTACCTCCACCGAGAGGTTCGAATTCAGTCGTCAGACATGAAAAAAAATAAAAAAACACACTGGCTTTGAACTTTATAATAGAATCATTACTCTAATTAATAAAAGCATGCATAATTAGCTTAAGATAGAATTTTCGTAGAAGCAACGCGATGGACGCTCATTCTTGGGTGACGCTGGCATTTTGTCCCAGAGCATATCCTATTTAAAATACATTATTTAAAAACACAATTGGAAATCCCTTCATCTATTTCTTCAAAGCAGAAAAAAAAAGGTTTTAACTTGATTTGGTTTCTTTTAGATCAAACCAAAGCATTTTTTTTTTTTTTTATATCGGCACATTTTTTTTGTACTATCCATTCATCCATTTTCTACCGCTTGTCATAATATCTACAAAATATTTGAAACGACTCAAAAGATCAGTGATCTTCAGAATGCAAATAATCACAAAAAAAATAATCGATTGTGTCGATTAATTCAAGGAAGTGTCATAATTTGAGTGCACTGCTTGGCTGCAACCAGCCGGGGCGCTGTTGGTTCAGTCTTAACTCGTGTTTTATGTGGTAATACACCTAAAAAAAAAGGTATTTGTGTGGCGAAAAATACCAACCTCAGTATTGTTTTCCTATCTAAAATTATCAAACATAATATTTTTTTGTTTTTTATTTACTCATTTTCTAGTTGTTGTCTAATCAAGGAACTTAAGTCAAATGCCCATCCCTAACCACAAAATCGTGCTCATATTAAATGGAAAAAGTTTAACATGACATGATTGAAAAATACATATTCAAATATTGAATGGTAAAAAATCAGTGTACATTTTAGTAACCTACAATCTAAATAAAACATTCATGAATATTAATAGTAAAACAAAAATGGATGTGTATTGTCAGCGGGATACACCCAAATATTTTTGAGATTTTTCCAATATTTAAACATAAAATAAATCCAGATGTGTGTCTTATTAAGTAACACCACAGGCATTAAAAAAAACACTTATCAAGTAAATACAGGTGTTCATGTTGCAGGCCTACATTTGACCACTAGAGGGGGCTGTTTCCCAGTCAGTGGCAACCTGCTTTTAGCAAAAAATAAATGGATGCTGCTGAAAAGGCAATGAATTACCAACATCAAGGCATGTTTTTGTGGTTACTTGTTGGGTTAAACATGAGGAAATAAAGGATTTAAAGCCATTAGGAACCAAATTAACCCTTCTTCCGAGCCATTTAAGGAGGTATGAGCCTGCAAGACATGTACGTTAGAATCTATTTAACTTGACTTCACTCGTGTTGACCTAACTTCTGTCTCATGCTGGAACCACAATTTGTGTTTGTCACAAATGTCCAGTAATGAAAGTCAGGGGACCAAAGAGCTGGCGAAAAACTCGTTCCTGAGAAAGATTTCCGCGTTTTGATTTCCAAAAAATAACGCGATAGTCAGCAGTAGCAGCGTGACGGCCAACAGTCGAGTTTTAGAAGATTCGGTCGCGTGCCGTGTGTGACACAATGTAGCTTATTGCAGTGATAAATCAACATGTGAGGCTTACTTAAGGAAGACTATGTTTGAGGACAAACAACTACAAGGTTTCTACGAGTAGAGTAGGTGAAAAGAAAGTTACGGTAGCTCAAGTAATGTTACTGGTTCGAGTTCAAATTAACAATTATTAGCTTGCTAAAACTGCAGTGTGGTTTTAATATATTACAAGTTTCGACGCGAAAATGACACGCAAAGTGTTTCTTTTCTGTGCAAGCCAAGCTTGTGTGTGACGTGCACATGTGACGAGGTAACGGGGAAAAAAAAGATAATTGGATAGGTTTTTATAAAAGTGTAAGGCTGGATTTACACTACATGGTTCAAGTCACACAATCCCGATTTCTGGTATATTTCCAGTACGGGTCTGGAAAACAAATTGTCTTTGCAGGAATAAGATGTATACTCATTGTCTGATTGAACCTGTCAATGTAAACCGGACATCATCGGAATACGGTAAAGCAACAAAAAACACCCATGAATATAAAGAAAAAAACACCTGGGGTAAATTAAAACTGCTGCAAAAGCATAAGCCATTCAATTCAGTCTAAATACCGTACATTACAGACTATAAATTAGGTGAAAACGTTGTATAGTTGTCTCTCATTAAATGCGGTTGAGTGGTTGCAGACATGACCGCGATTAATTAATTTCCGTTTAAGTACGAATTATTTAATATAAAGCCAATATTTTCATAGGTATAGCATAAAAAACTTGTTTGCGGCCTTCTAAATACGGTTTTCAACATCATGAGAGCTCCAGACAGTAAATAACACCCTTTGGTCATCTTTAAACTCTTTGAATCCAATATAGTCATGCTGCCTGAAGCTGAGCCAATCAGTGGTCATGATATGGAACAGCGCACTTTGATTGGTTCAGTCTCCTCTAGTGGCCAATACTAGTGCAATATCGATATTCTTAAGTTTATCTAGCCGTTTTTATGTTTGAAAAATTCAAAAATACAAAACACTTGCAAGCTGTAGTGAGCCACAATATTTGAAGCACGACTGTAATGACTGACTTTGTTTAAATCATCGGCATTCAAAGGGCGGCATGCCATTTCTGAAACGCATCCTATCTAAAAAGATCAAATAAAAAAAACACAGGAATAAAAGATAGCATAACCTAGGATTGATTTAAACGTTTCATCAAAATAACCCTTCAATTTGTCAGTATAAGTAAGAAAATGTTTGGACACCCCAGATTTAAAGAGGACCTATTACGCAAAACCAACTTTTCTTACGCAACGGAATCTGTTTTTGTGTATTCGGGATCTGACTATCTCGAACATTTGAAATCAAACCATGGAGGCATGGCGGAGATTTTTATAAAACAATCTTGTCTTCCTTCATACTTCCTCCAAACTACCCATTTGGAATTTTCCCAATTTGGGCCTTTTTTACCAATTGTAAAGTCAGCTAAAATCTCCATATATGGTGGAGATTTGCCCGAAGAGCTTTGCGCGAGTCCGTCATTTTAGTCCAAAGTTGTAGTCAATAAGCGCTTTTTTTTCCTCAATCCTCTTGTTGTGAGTCGTTCATCCACTCCTGTTGCCATTTGTAATTTAAAGTAGTGTATAGTTCTAACTTAGATCTGCCAGTAGACTCCCTTTGAAAGCACTAAAAACTGCAACATGGCTATCGGGGAGAAGACGTTGTCAAAGTGGAAGTACGTAAATAAGACCCCCCACAAAAAGGCGCATTCTGAAGAGACGACCAAAAAGCGGCTTGAAGATGGTCTGTAAAACATAATCAAATGCAACATTTTGACCAAAGAACCACCATTACACAAGAACGTGTTTTAAATGTAGAAAAAAATCATATTATGATTTTTTTTAACCAAATGCAGCCCAAGCAAAGTAAACATAAAACTTTGAATCTGTTTAACGTGGTTTGTTTAAAACAAACAAAAAAAGTGTTGACTTCAAACTGCAGTGTAAATCCAGACTAGCTTGTAATGTGTGCTTTTAACCCTTTTGAAGGAAAAAAAGGTTTAGCAGGTTTCGTTGAGGTTGAAGAGAATTCCAAACAGATCTCGCGAAAGGCAGTGAATATTCAGACTATTTTCTTCTACAGTATTGTTGAGGTTTACTGACCTTCCCCGCCGTCCCATAACAGCATGTAGCCTTTAAAGCGGTTTCGTTTTTAGGCTAGACAATGATTGGAGTTACCGATATGCTGAACATCTCCGTGTGAAATACAGAACGTGAAAAGCCGTGTTGTTACAGCTGCTTGCAACCTAGCATGTACACATCTATACCTTTACACCCGGTCTAAGCCTAATTAAATAAAAGTCCCTAGCTCAGGGTTGGAGGGGGTCAAGGTTTGGTTGGTTAGCCCATGTTAGAGCGAAGGAAAATGAGTTTGTTCATTTCTTCTGCGGTTACCTGCTGCCTCCTTTTCATGGCCAGGCTTTGCTCGCACACCATCACGCATTCGCTGCGTATGCCCACGGCGGGCACAGCTAGGAGCCACAGCGCCAGGCGGGACAGCCTGGGGAACTTGTCGCCCACAATGGAGCTCCAGTACTGGAAGAGATCGGTGGTCCCCTGGAGCAGAGGCTCCGCCAGGTACTGGAAGATCTCCTGCCGGACTTTGCTTTGACTCTCGTCGTTAGCGGACACTGACGCCATGGCGGTGCCGCCGTTGTTGCCGGCGCCCTCCACGCGGGTTATTTTAGGCATCGGTGGGCCGTCAGTGTCCCGTTCCTCGCCGCACGAGCCGCTGGTGCTGGTTATACACCCGTCCCTGGATTCAGCAGCAAGTTCGCACGCTCGAGAGATGATATCCTCGTGTTGATAAGTCGGGACCAAACGGAGCTTGAGCTGAGGATCCAAGACCATTGCCACTTGGTGGGCTCGCTCAACCTGGAAGTAGGACATGGTCATCATTATGCGACAGCAGAGGCACGATTGAGTAATTCTCAACTACAAGCATATGAACACCCTTTGAGAGAAAAAAAAAAAAGAGGAAAACTGACAAAAAAAGAGGAATATTATTAGGTATACACGAAAATACATTACCTTGAAGTTCTCCTTGAGTGCTTCCAGGAAGTAGTGACAGAGTTTGCTAGCCACGCCCGTTCCAGCTTCTCCAGCTTTGGATGTGAAAAACTTTTCCAGGCGAAGGTAGACAGGAAGTACCTGCTGCAATGTCGGCCTCCTTTGACTGCTGAGCTCCAGGGCTGCCAGGCGCAGAGGAGCCAGCAGACAAGTGAGCGTTCCTAACAAGTGCTTGTTGAGGCCCTGGAGGAGAGGAGCCGTAGACTTGTTGCGCCCGTACGTCTCGCAGATCTGTTCGAAGTGGGAGTGGACCTGCAGGAGAGCCTCAGCCGAACGATCCCAGCAGGGAGGGGTGGGGCACTGGCTGGGGCCGCCCTGTGCTGCGTCCTCTGTGGAGCTTGTGGAGGTGTTGGTGCCCTGCTCCTCGCTGAGGCCCAGTGTGGCGGTGGAGGAGATGTCTCTGCACGTGGCCAGCAGCTCGGCCAGCTCGTGGAGCCCTCGAGCCTGGAGGCTACGCTTCCCCAAGACGGCCTGGACAACGGCACCAAGCGAGCACCCTGCGCAGCGCAAGCAGATCCTCCCGCGTCCGCCGCCTCCAAGCGAGGAAGCCCCGAATCCGGCGGCCCACACGCGGGGCTCTGCCACGTACACAGTGCGAATATCTGACATGACAAACTCGGATAGCACATTCTGGACCCAGTGGTGGATCTGCTCCGGCCCCTCCCTCAGCTCCGCCTCCCTTACGCCAAGAACGTAACGTTTCAGTCTCGAGCCCTCCACCTGATAGGCTGTGAGAACATAGCAGGCATCTGGGCCCGACGTCTGAGAGTGGCACGTCACGGCGATGCCCAGTGAGGCGTTGGAGCCGAGGGCGCACGTGACCTTCACTTTCACTTGGTTGTACATGCGAGGCAGCTGGCGCAGCGCCAAGGCACTCATATTGCCCAGGGCGTCGCGGGTGGAGTAGGCTCCATGACGAGCCCCCGTGTCCACCAGCGTTTGTGCCAGCTTGAGGAAGTCCTTGCTGTTGAGCACATTGAGCATGTTGAGATCGGAGCACATTACCCGTAAGAGACGCTCGGCCACTTGTAGGCGCTCCTTCTCAGGTAGGCCGTTGTTCTCTGGACGGGAGAAAAGAAACATGTAAATGCTTGGAAAAGGTTGTTTGGCGCCATGTGTTAGGTATTAGGGGGTGTAACGGTACACAAAAATTTCGGTTCGGTACGTACCTCGGTTTAGAGGTCACGGTTCGGTTCATTTTCGGTACAGTAAGAAAACAACAAAATATTAATTTTTTGGTTATTTATTTACCAAATTTGCAAAATCTTCCACCAAAAATATTTTTCTTAGTGGAATATTTGATGTGAAGTAATCAGAACCTTGGATAGGTCAATAATTCATAATAACGTTGATTTTGATTCAATATTATGTTTTGAGCAATGACAGTTTGAAAGAAAAAAAACAGCTTTGTTTTATTAGTCAACATTGCAACTTTTTCTAAATGACATTTAACCTTTAAGCTTTTTTAATTCACTTTTGTTATGTTTTTGTTTATTTTAATAGTATTTTTAGAATGTGCCGTGGGCCTTTAAAACATTAGCTGTGGGCCGCAAATGGCCTCCGGGGCACACTTTTGACACCCCTGCTACTGATCGTAAAAAATTAAATCTGATAAATCTATGGATAAAAAGCAGAGCCTGGCGACGCATGTGCGTTTATCATAACTCTCTCGCTCTCTCTGTCTCTGCCCCTCCCTCACGAATGCTGCTGCCCGCACAATTTGTTTTGTTTTTAACCCCTTCTTAACCCTGAACGTACGTTGAAAATACACGCAACCCTAACTCAAAATGCCGGACATTTGAGGCATTTAAGAAACTCCGCCCTGACAGCTCCGCAAAAGAGGACATGTCAGGTGAAAAGAGGACGTATGGTCAGTCTATCGTAGACCGTTAGCTGCTAGCATGCCGTGTGTTGTGCCTCTGTGTGCATTGTTTACACAACTTGCGTTACGCTACTTAATATGTCCGTGTGGAAACTCGTTCGGTACACCTCCGAACCGAAACGGAACCCCTGTACCGAAACGGTTCAAAATACAAATACACGTACCGTTACACCCCTAGTTGGTATACAGTAACACAAGATAGAAATGCATTTGTGGTCTTGGGTTGGTGCTAAACGATATCAGCGATTTATTTGCATACTTGGCTATCATAACTCAACACTTGTGTTTGTTAGGGGACAGGTACAACCCAACTTTTTAATTTGTGTCCAATAAATGTAAGACATTTAGGAGTGGGTACCTTTTGTATTTGAACAGTACGGTACTAACTCCGGTATGCGGGAATCGATACTGGTACCAATTTTCTGTTCTTTACAGCAGGGGTCCCCAACCTTTTTTGCACCAGGCACCGGTTTAATTTAGACAACATTGTCACGGACTGGCCTTACACGTGTGACAAATAAATACCGCAAAAATAAGTGTATGAAAACTACAACACATGCCAACTCTGAATTAGTGGGAGCACTGGACTTATTTCTTTGCAATGAGATGGTCCCCGGCAGGTTAATGGTATATATTATACATCACGATGTACGATATCAAATTCTTATTGATAAAATAAATTTTAATAATTTATAATATATACCATCAACCTGCTGGGGACAGCAGACAGAAATTAGCCTTTGGCTACAATCTGCCATATGTACATTTTAAATGTTTAATAATGTGAGTTATTTATCCCATATACAAAGATAAAACAAATTTAACAAATGGCGACTTTCTATCAGGAGTTTTATAATACATCTATGAACAAGCTTTTTAATGTGTCTATTGGGACAGGCGAAAGTTAATTCAGAGAAAATGCGGTCGCTTATAAATGTTATGTTTCTGTGGCTCGGTAGTAAATGCGTCAAAGACTGGTGTTTGGCCACCACTGCTTTAGACTGTGTTTAAAAATGTTAATTGCTAAATAATAAAATTGTTTTTAATGTAACATGTCCAGCTGTTATATCTTGTTTTCTTATTACATTTCTAAGTCTCAATTGCAAGTTTTATACAGTAGACTTTGCATGCAGTTGCAATTCCAATACGTTGATGGCAGTAGTGTATAAGCTGAGGTGTGTTGCCAAGTCAGGTAGTAGTAGTCTTTGCCAATTAAGTTGAATCTGTTTTGTGTTGCACCCTAAAAGTGTTTATACTGTAAGTTAAGGCTGCACAATTACGCCAACATAATAATCACGATTAATTTGATTGATATTGTAATCAAGACTACGAACACGATTAATCATTAATTTGAAAACATGAGTATATATTATACCACCAAAACTCAACTTTAAATATAGTTAACAAAAAGGATATCAATTAATAATGAATAAACCTTAACAAGTAAAATATGAATAATAGTAGTAACAGTACAATTAAATAACAACACCAATATCATAATCAAATTCTGTTTTTCCATTGTAATTGTTTTTAGTTTTCTTTTACTTTTTACACTTATTTTACCACAATAGAGTATGAGATTTGTTAAAAATGAAATTTAATTTTAAAAAAAATTAAATGCTAAAATCCTCACATTTATTGAATCAATACATCTTTGGACATTTTTGACCAGTATTTTAGGTCAAAACATAATAATTGTGTAACTGTATCAATAAGTGCTTTGAGTACATTATGCCTGTGCAATGTACTTTTTTTAAAGTTCTATTTTGTTAGCACAGTCAGACCGGATGTGGCGCACCACGCTTTTATTTTGAAGGGAGGAAGAGTGTTGTGCTGTTGTTCTCAACTTGTTGAGTAAAGAGACAAATTGAGACTGGATTAAAAAAAGAGAGCCCCCAAGTTGCGACTGCTGTTCTGTTTGTACATTAATGTTACATTGATGATGTCGATCACAACAGAAGCAGATGAAATGTATTCTGGGTGTATGGATTGTTCTTACTAGCTTTAGCTTTGTAGTTTAGTCGCTGTTTTAAGGGGCCGTCTCCACATTGTTTAATTCAGGACAGAACGGTTGAGTGTGTCGGGGACAAATGAGCACAATCAGAAACATTATTGTCCCAAACAATTGTTACTTCTCCTCACAACGAGAACATTCCACTTATATGTATCTCAGTTTCCCTGATATTCTGCATTTAACAGCGGATTTGGTTTCATTGGGCAATTATGTGACTCCGTCCGCGGTTACGTAAATGCGGAAATAAATTGACTTTACTTTTTTTGTTGAGTTTAGAGATTATTAATTAGGCATACTAGCGCTTTGTCAAATAAATAACAACCATAGTGTGATCCCAAACTTTTAATAGACGTGTTTTGTTTTTATTAATTCGCTCCTCATCTGTTTCATCGTCAAAAGCTCCAAAATTTGCATGCACGAAAATAAATTTTTTATTAATTGTCCAACTCTACCGTAAGTATTATTCTTGTTAGTACCTGCTGTTTAATTGTAACGTAAATCTTAGTTGTAGTTTTCATTACCAAATTTGGAAGCGTTAAAATCGCCATGTAAAATTGCTATCGCTAATCAGTGGCATGTATAAGGCAAAACCAATTAAAATTGGCATCAAACTAGCGCATTTTGGAAAATTGGAGACTTCCTTTACAATCAAACCTTTTTGTATGAGGCATACTTGCGTTGTTGGCAATGTTCCCCTTAATTGTTCATGTGTGTGAGCAAACACAAAAACTCCCTGAGCATTCAGTAGAGCACATGTGGCAATACCAGCAGCACACCTGTCTCAAACCAATCTTTTATTATAACACTCAAATGACAGGAGTCATTTTCATGAGATTATTTAGTAATATGAGTGATTTGGCCCACTTGTAATGAAAATAAAAGAAATCTTGTTTTTCATAAGCTATGGATTAGTATTGTTCAGTATGTCTGGGTGGGGGTCCTGCTTTGGAAATCATTTGTACCCCTTTCAGAGATCACGTTTAGTTACCCTTAAACATCCTCATTGTGTACAATGAAATGTAAGCTAAGGATGAAGTGTGCATTCCTGTAACTTTCTCTGGTAACATCATTCCATGATTAATATCAATAAAATAACATTAATAATAAATGACAGTAGAATAAGCACACATATGACTGAAGAGTCATAGTGTAACTTTATGTGGTGTTTGAGTTGTCCGACTTTTTGTGTGGCCATAAACGCACCAGTGGCTTAGTGCTATGCGTGTTGGTGACAAGTTGGTTTTGGCCTGGTTTGTACGGCAGAAAATGACTAGTTTTTCGAGATAGAAGTTTTTTACTCATGTTTTTGTGCGGTTATGGCCGAATATAAACAGTTTTGCTCAATAAAGTGATCGATATAATTCCTGTCCCTGAAGCATCTCGATAGACGTTACAATAATTGAACGGTGTTCAATTGAACGGTGTTGACGAACACTGTTAGTGCCGCTTGTTGTCACTGTCATACAGAATAAAAGTGTTTATTTTGTTTAGAATTCAAGTGGGATTTGATTTGGTGCGCGGCATATATTTGCTGTGCGCAGAGGACGCTTGAGCAGTGCGCAATTGCGCAGGCGCGCACCTTAGAGGGAACGTTGGTTGTTGGCATTAAAAATTGTAATATTACTCAAGGCAGTTTGTCTGAGTCGACTAAGTGCTGCTTGAGTGCTTGTTTCGTCACCAAGTCTGCGACGTCACAAGCAACAAAAGCACCGAAATATGCCACTGTTTGATTTTACGTGAATTGATACCCGGTAGTACCGGCAGAATTTGGTCTGTGTTTCTAAAAGTACCCTTGTATTAATAGATCAGTATCACAATGCAGTAAGTAAGAACAAACATTTCAAGAACGTACGGCTGACACTGTGGTTTCTCTGGGGCACAATTTGAGGTTGGATCTGTAGTTTGACTGAGGGGTGGGCGGCCTGAGCCGGAGATGCTCTCCACAGCTGCTCCTGAGGACCCGAAGCTAAGGAGGTTTTTGGAGAGTTGCCTTTGGTGTGGTTCTCGATGTCGGCTGGAGTTGACACAAGTAAGGAGGGAAAAGATCAGCTGTGACAATTTCTTATTGATAAAACACATTTTAAAAAGCAAGGAAGAAGTGTACAGTATGAGTGTGGTGGTAGAAATAAAAAGCTAAGAATAAACATGAAAAAAACTTAACTCATAGAAAAACATGAATATTTAAACTGTATTTCAAAATCAATTATTGCACTCATATTTGAAAACTTAGTGGTAATCATGAAGCCTTGATGTTTTAGAGATTCCCAATCTAAACTGCACATACAGCTGCGACAAGTAAAAACATCAATACCGTATACTACATTTAAAATGCACAGCTACCCTTTTTAGAACCCTAACAGCTGCCCCAGAACCAGATCTGCAACAACCCCCATTACGACACTCAAGTCAATCAATTCGACGCCTACAACATGCTTGGTCGTACAGACTTACCAAATTGACTATTTGTTTTCGCTGTCGAGCTCAACATGCATTTGTGGTTGTGGACTCACCAGCGTGGGACTGCATGTGCTCCAGCAGGTTGTTGTAGAACTGGAACTGGATGCCACAGGCACCACAAGTGTAGGGTTCTAAAAAATCACAAGGCCCAGAAGAGCAGTGACAAAAACGCTGGCGCTAATGCATCTTAGTCCATCCAGCTGCCTCCATTGTGGCTCTGAGCCGCATGTAGGCCAAAGAATATCAATACTACCAAGGTCTCACTAATTGCTTTTGTCGTTACTTATCGAGGGACAAAAGCACCTGAATGGGAGATGTAGCTGGCAAGATTTTAAATACTTTGTAGAGTATAAAGGTTGAGTTAATTCAGGCTGGGGCCATACATATACAGTACAGGCACTATCATTGCAACCTCAGTATACCCTCTATCCTAACTCTGGTTTAAACAGACTAATAACCACAACATAACAAAAACACAGAAGAGGAGCACCAAAAGACTTCAGGAGATACGCAGCAGCTTAAAAAAAATAAAGAAAAATCTGCTAATGTATCTTTAGCTACATTGACTAGTCTTGATTTCCTAAAACATTTGTATGGAACATTGTAAAGACAAAAAGTAGCATCAAATTTAGATTTTTTAAGGAACTTTTAAGTTTAAAAAAAATAATAATAATCTGCTTGCTTTGCAAAAACAAAAAAGGCCCGGCAGTAAGTATTATGTATTTTTAAACTATTTACAGTAGATCATTATTATTTACTATTTTTAGGTTTGTAAAATGAGACTTTAAGTAACCTTCAGGAGGAGTGAAGCATGTACATTACAGGTTTAAGCATAATACCGTGTTATCAAAGATGGAGATATTTCAAATATTGTAATATTCAATTTTTAAGTGATTTCATTTATTGAAATCAAAAGTTCTTTTGAAGTGTAACTTCAACAACAAGGGGTGTCCCGATACAACATTTTCTCTCCCGACACGATATCCTGATTTTAGAGCCTTGAGTAGTGGACAAAAATGTGTTTTTGTCCTCAAAATTATACACACAATATCCTACAGTGATAACGTGAAAATATTTTTTGTGGCAAATGTATTAAAAATAAAAAAATAATAAAGAAATACATGTACATAAGTATTCGCAGCCTTTCCTTAATACTTTGTTAAAGCATCTTTGGCAGCAATTACAGCCTCAAGTCTTTTTGAATACGATGCCACAAGCTTGGCACACCTATCTTTGGGCAGTTTTGCCCATTCCTCTTTTCAGCACCTCTAAAGCTCCATCAGGTTGGATGGGATGTGGCTAGCACACACATTTTCAGATTTCCCCAGAGATGATCGGATTTAAGTCTGGGATCTGGCTGGGCCACTCAAGGACATGTACAGGGTTGTCCTGAAGCCTTTTCCTTTGATACATTGGCTGTGTGCTTCGGGTAGTTGTCCTGCTGAAAGATGAACCGTAGCAGCAGTCTAAGCTCAAGAGCACTCTGGAGCAGGTTTTCATCCAGGATGTCTCTGTACATTGCTGCATTCATCTTTCCCTCTATCCTGACTAGACTCCAAGTTACTGCCGCTGAAAACCATCCCCACAGCATGATGCTGCCACCACCATGCTTCACTGTAGGGATGGTATTGGTCTGGTGATGAGCGGTGCCTGGCTTCCTCCAAACATGATGCCTGGCATTCACGCTGAAGAGTTCAATCTGTGTCTCATCAGACCAGATAACTCTGTTTCACATGGTCTGAGAGTCTTTCAGGTGCTTCCGTCTGGCCACTCTACCATACAGGCCTGATTGGTGGATTGCTGCAGAGATGGTTGTACTTCTGGAAGCGTTTCCTCTCTCCACTGAGGAAAGCTGTAGCTCTGACAGAGTGACCATCAGGTTTTTGTCACCTCCCTGACTAGGGCCCTTCTCCCCCCGATCGCTCTGTTTAGGTTGCCGGCCAGCTCTAGGAAGAGTCCTGGTGGTTCCAAATGTCTTCCATTTCCGGGTGACGGAGGCCTTTGTGCTCACTGGCAGCAGATATTTTTCTGTACCTTTTCCCAAATTTGTGCTACGAGAGAATCTTGTCTTGGAGGCCTACAGAAAATGTATTTAACTTAATTTTTGGTATGTGCTCTGCCATGCACTGTCAAGTGTGAGACCTTATAAAGTGTATAGACAGGTGTGTGCCTTTCCAAATCATGTCCAACCAACTGAATTTGCAGGTAGACATCTCAAGGATGATCAGTTGAAACAGGATACCCCTGAGTTAACTTTTGAGCTTCATGGCAAAATCTGTGAATACTTATGTACATGTGATTTCTTAAGTTTTTTTTATTTTATACATTTGCAAAAATTTGTAAACAAAAATAATAATTTTTTTCACATTGTCATTATGGGGTATTGTGTGTGTAATTTTGAGGACACAAATGAATGTCAATCAATCAATCAATGTTTATTTATATAGCCCTAAATCACAAGTGTCTCAAAGGGCTGCACAAGCCACAACGACCTCCTCGGTTCAGAGCCCACATAAGGGCAAGGAAAAACTCACAACCCAGTGGGACGTCGATGTGAATGACTATGAGAAACCTTGGAGAGGACCGCAGATATGGGTGACCCCATCCCTCTAGGGGAGACCGGATGCAATGGACGTCGAGTGGGTCTAGCATAATATTGTGAAAGTCCAGCCCATAGTGGATCTAACATAATATTCCATTTTGGAATAAGGCTCTAACTAGAGGTGGGGAAAATGATCGATTTTAGGTGTATCGCAATTCGGACATGGACGATTATAGAATCCATTAGTAAACGTCAATAATCTATATATTTATTGTAAATAAAGTAATGCGGACGGTTCTAAAATTTGACTGACTGCAGTGAGCCACCTCACCGAGAGATCCGACCACCTCCTTTATTATCGGGCACTTTATGTTCCAGTTTTGCACACATTTTCATTGATTTAAAAATGTGGGAATTATTTGAACTGTTTCCTATTACAAATGCACTGTTTTTTAAAGTTGCAAGTGATAAATGCTTATTTTGTGAAACGAACAGAAATGTAAAACTGCATTAATATACATAAATTAAAGCTGCATCAATAATACATTTTTTATCGAATCGTAGGTCCTGTATCGTAATCGAATCGTGAGGTGCCCAAAGATTCTCACGTCTTGCTGTAACATAACAAAATGTGGAAAAAGTGTAGCGATGTGAACACTTTCTGGATGCTCTGTATAAGCACGAATTATAGTACATACTGCTATTATTTTGTAGTGTGGAATGTTACAAAAAGGCTTGATCAAGTCAAATTACTCAAACATAACACTTGTACTGGTATGAAAAAAAACTAACCTGTTATTACATTGAATGGACTTATGGTGTCTTTAATTAAATTGAAGTAGAGTGGTAATTTGTTTTGGCAATAACTAGTGGTCACAATAATTAAGTTTAGCACATGACTCTCATGACACAATTGAATGATCCACACAAGAGGATACTTTCTAGTAAATGTCTGACTTTGTTTACATAAGTAATATGCAATTATACCCAGTTTATATGTGCTTATATAGACCAATGTCGTATCTTGTTTGCTGTTGTGTACTGTACTTAGCTGTTGGGCAGCTACCAGCTCCTAGTATCTCACAGTATAGCTTGCAATGTTTACCTTTTGTAAATGAATTAACTAAAATAAAAGAAAATATCAAACATATGTGCTTAATGAAGGACATTTACCGTAAATTCCAGATTATAAGGCCCTATTTTTTTCCCCACACATTGAACCCTTAATTAATTCATGGATTTTTCTTCGCAGACGGCCATAATACAACGTTTGAAAAATAAAGAAAAACAAGAAAATACAATGAGAATGTGTTTTGTTGTTAGTGCAATGGCGCCATCTTTTGGACAAGTTTGCTCACTGCAGGTGCAGCGGAGTCCTTCCATTTAGTGCTTTCAACCGAAAGTAAGAGTGCCGTTCAGTGTTTTAGCCGTCCTTAGCGTTCTGTTCGTATGGATTCTTCATTTAAAACTCCTAGCAACGTTTGTAAGTTTTCCAGTATAACTAAAACTGTTTATACTTACTAAATCGTCCCATGTGTGATGTCTGTAGGAGGGTTTTCATGCATATTTGTACGTGCTATCCTAAAGTAACGATGCTAGCGTCTTTAGCATTAGCTAATTTGCTAACAACGACATTATTTTTATATTGTTTCAGTTTTGCAAAATCCTCAGTGTACTCGCCAAGACGTCACCCTGGAGTGATTAAATCTGTTTAGCTGATTGGAGAGTTAGCTTCCGCAGCTAGTGGGTCCATGACAATGACCTCCATTTTGTTTGATCAGCCATTTTACTGCCGTGTTATAGGCACCGTTTGGAAACCATTAAGGTATGTAAATAAACATTTACAGAATCTTTCTATGCAAATAGTCATTTCGCAACGTACTGTATATAAATATATAAATATATATATATATATATATATATATATATATATATATATATATATATATATATATATATATATATATATATATATATATATATATATATATTAGGGCTGCAACTAACGATTAATTTGATAATCGATTAATCTGTCGATTATTACTTCGATTAATAATCACATAAAAGAGACAAACTACATTTATATCCTTTCCAGTATTTTATTGAAAAAAAATAGCATACTGGCACCATACTTATTTTGATTATTGTTTCTCAGCTGTTTGTCCATGTTGCAGTTTATAAATAAAGGTTTATAAAAAAAAGTAAAAACATAAAAAAATTACAAAAAAAATAAAAAATTGCCTCTGCGCATGCGCATAGCATAAATACAACGAATCAATGACTAAATTAATCGCCAACTATTTTTATAATCGATTTTAATCGATTAGTTGTTGCAGCCCTAATATATATATATGTATATACAGTATATGTATACGGCTTATATATGTTTATATATGTTTATGGCTTATATATCGGTGCACTCTATAGTCCGGAAAATACGGTAGCTGTTAATTGTCCCGCTTTACACAAGTCAACACGGTGCAAGACTACTTCTATTGGAGCTAATATAGGAGATTTCACATGCAAGCTGATGTCATCCAATTTCTTGGATTTTACTGACGTCATGTCCCTCTCATTCATTATGTGTTGTGGTCAAGCTAACTCAGTTCTCAATGGATATTAGGCGCCAGCAAATTGCTTGTGTTTTTTTCTCGTTCAAATCGCAAAAAGGATAAACATTTCTTCAGAGTTTATTGAGAGGTAGTCCAAAAGGACGGAAGACTGCAAGATTTTAAGAAACAACACTCCAGTCCAAGGGAGTACAGTCGAAAAATACATGAGTTTGCAGTGATCACTTCGTTAAAAGGTTTGTTTGATATACTTGTAATGCTTATTATTTCTCATTTAAGTATTATCTTAATATTACTTGTATTTCTTTAACACATGATTGATAAGTGTTTTAGAAAAGCACCAACTCGACGAGTCTAAAGAAAATAAAGCAAATGTCAGCAAAAACCTAAACGAGTTAAGCTTTTACCAAAGGCAGCAATCATAAACGAAGTATTCAGCACATATACAATGTTGACATCTACAGTTATTTTTTGATAAAGATCAAAATGTCACGTTACTCAAAAACACATTACTCGTAAACGGCAACAAGTAGACGCAAAGTTATATCATGAAATGCAACTTTACCTGAGCAAAAATGATGCATATTTATCCAGGAGAGTCTTGATACCAATTTCCTTGACCCAGCCACACACAAAGAAGTTGTAGACCTCCATGCTTTTCCAAGTTTTCATCTGTTTTGCTGTGTAGATGATGTCTGGAGTTATAGTTCCATATGTCTGGGAACGCGAACGACGTATAATCCTTAATATCACTCGCCAAATTTTTTTTTTTCATAATGTATAGGGCTCTATTCCATTGCATAGTTTGATTAATTTGCTCGTATCTGCTTTTTGCAGGAACATTTAAGCTTATTTTGTACTTCGATAGTTTGCGCTTTGCTTGCTGTACAACAGCCATCTTGGCTTGGTTGACCACCAGTGGTTTTTACTTCCGGGAAGAAGTCAAGTGTCGGAATACAAGCAATACTTGTTGTTTTTTTGTTGTTGTTGATATCGGACCGATATCCGATATCATTATCGAATCGGGACACCCCAAACAACAATACCACTAATAGCTAAAACATAACATTCAGCCCATGTATGGCACATGGGCATATTCTAAAAACTAAAATTAATTATTAATGAGATTATTAAATATCCTACCAATTTGCTTTGTCACTTAATAAAATATAAACTAGATTTAATGCAGAAAATGTATAAATACGACCCTCTGCATTATTAATTTTTGCAGTATGCAGCCCTCGCTGGTGTAGCGCATTTTGGTGGTTGATTTACAAAATGCCCACCTATTTTTTTATGTGCTCTGAACAGCACTTTGTCCTTTTTTAACATGCCTTTTGCAAAGGGTAAAATCTATTAAAATGAGTGGCAACTTAATGACTTATGGAAAATATGGGTCCCAAGGGGAGGGCAATTGAGACCCCCTGATTTAGTGTATTTATATCAGGGAGTAAAAAGAGGCCCCCCTTTTTATGTTCTCTGAGGCTCACACTTAAAAAAGCTCTGATCGAAGCGTTCTCCAAATGTATAATACACCTAATGTGCATCCTTTTAAATAGAATGGTGATGAAAGTGAATGCAGCATGATGAGAAGCACAATGGCTCGCACAGAAATAAAAGTGACATGAAATGGAGAGAGAGCTGCTGCGTGCGCATAATGTAATTTGTTTATAGCCGAAAGGTGGGGTCGTGTGTGTGTTTGTGTGCGTGTATGCGTGTGTGTGTTTGTGTGTGTGTGTGTGTGTACAGGGGATGGGGGTGTGACTTACTCTGAGGTGTAGAGAAGGAAGTAGCCACCAGAGGGCTCGGAGTTCCTGTGAACAGGAGGATGTGAGTTACAGTATATACTGGTAGATGCACAGAAATACTACAATAGCAGTTTGATGACTTCCTCGTGGAAAAAAAATGTGTCTTGTTACAAGAAACAATTGGCCATCAATGTTATGCAAATTGCATACAACAATGTAAGCATTAGGATAAGGGGAGTGGCATCTTTGTAATATGAACAAAGCAGTACATACACAATAGAATGCAGGGAGGCAGGTTGAAAAAAATAAACCTCTTCAAAGTCTTTTTGACAAAGACAAAATGAAAATTACGGGCAACAAACACAAGCCTAAAAGGACTCACCACTTGAGTTCTGCGAACTGTTTGTGTCCACCAGACTCGATTGTAATGCGTTCTCCAATTTCCGTCTGAAGTGAACGTCTGTGTAAAGTGCAAAAAACAGGAGAGACACTACAGTAATCAGCATGAGGTATCTTGTGGCTAATTCAAGGATTGCTACATTTTATATGCCACCATGACTGTCAGGATGAGGTAAAATGTGCAATTGTAATCTTTTACACATGTCAATCAATAGAGGCTGCGAATCAATCGCGCCAACCGTCTCATCAAATGTGAACATTTAAGCTCCTCACACGAGCTTAAATTGCTGCTCCTCACTCCTCGTCTTTTTTGACCCACTTTTAACAAGACGTGTGCACGCTTTAAATAGCTCTTTATGGCAAAGTGCTCATCTGGAAAAAGAGTTTTGGAAGCCTGGGACTTGTCATGTATCATAAAACAATGTAATATATGTTGTACAGAGTGACCCAAAAAATAACATAACCTATAAAAATGTTATTAAATCCCAAAAAAGGTCCAGCAACTTTCAAGACATTTGCTGACCTTAAACTTTAGTCTGTGTACGATCATTTCCTAAAGTTTCCATTATCTTGGTCTCTGCATAAAAGCCATGTTCTTTCCAAAATGGGCTCCACAGTGTTGGAGGCAAACTTGCATACAACACGCAAAATTTCCAATTACTCAAACTTTAGAAAATTTTGCACAGTCCAATAATCTCTGAACTTCTGAACCCAGTCAAAAATTCTGCTTATTGATGGAGCATGACGACACAGAAACTTTCTAAGAAAATGTGCTTGCACATTTTTTGGAGAAAGAGGACTCCATGCAAAATGTATTTTCCTTGGTTGACTTCAAGCTAAGGAATTTTGTGATAGCTATTGTTCCAATATGTTATGCACAAAGTCAACTTACAGACAAAAAAATAAATAAATTGACAGATTTATTCAAACATTTGTGAGTTCCGTTTTTGGGGGGGGGATCAGTTCGACCGTTTTGATTTTAGTTTGTGATTTACATAGTAATAACTACTAATGGAAATAATAAAAAATAAATAATCTGTTCCCGTGTCAAACTGTTACAATCGTTACCTTTACACTTGTGTTTGAAGAGACACTTGAAACTATTTAAAGCTGCTGTATGTCACAGTTCAGTAGATGCTCAGAGGGAGCTCGCGTTCTATCATTGACTATGTTAACACTGCAGGCCAAATTGTCCCAAATCAGAATGTTTTCGAAATCTGATTTTTTTTCCAGCTGACTGTAATGTAGCAGTCTGTAAGTAAATGTGATCTTTATCAGACTCCAGTGTAAACGCGCACAGGCCCCAATGTGGCCTCGACGTCACTTGCATGTGCAGTTTGATAAAGTGAAAACAAAGGAAAATGACCGGATTCCGTAAATGAACAAGGAAGTCCCTGCTACTACTACAAAATAAAATAAAAGTCGCCACAACAGATAATGGTCACCACATCTAAAAATCAGTGTTGTTTTACGTGAAAATAAATTATAGTTATGTAATGTATTAATGAATCAGAATAGTTTTATTGCCACTGTTTGAGAACGGGTTCACAAACTAGGAATTTTTCTTGGTGCAATCGTGCAACATAAAACACATGTAACACAGATTTGGTAATAACAAGAGCTGTATCTGAGCTATCAGATCTTCTTATAGACTTAGAAGGAATTCAAAGGAGCTACTGTTAGGAGTACTAATGGATATATATACTGTAATATATCTGGGAGGGTTCTAATCTTTTTATGGCTGTTAAGTAGAAGAGCCACGGACACCAGCGTGGATCAACATTAGCTTTATTTTTCAACTCACATGTAAGCAAATACGCCACAGCATCAATTACAGTCCTTCAACAATTGCTATTTCTTCGGAATCAAAATATATTTTCATATATTACACATAGCCCATTATTTGCGCGCTATTGACTAGTAATTAGGGCTGCAAATCTTTGGGTGTCCCACGATTCGATTCAATATCGATTCTTGGGGTCACGATTCGATTATAAATCGATTTTTTCGATTCAACGCAATTATCGATTCAAAAACTATATTTTTCCGATTCAAAACAATTCTCTATTCATTCAATACATAGGATTTCAGCAGGATCTACCCCAGTCTGCTGACATGCAAGCAGAGTAGTAGATTTTTGTAAAAAACTTTTATAATTGTAAAGGACAATGTTTTATCAACTGATTGCAATAATGTAAATTAAATATGACTTATTTTATCTTTGTGAAAATTTTGGACAAAGTGTGTTGTCAAGCTTATGAGATGCGATGCAAGTGTAAGCCACTGTGACACTATTGTTTCTTTATTTATTTTTTTTATAAATGTCTAATGATAATGTCAATGAGGGATTTTTAATCACTGCTATGTTCAAATTGTTTCTAATATTGATACTGTTGTTGATAATATTCATTTTTGTTTCACTACTTTTGGATTGTTCTGTGTCGTGTTTGTGTCTTCTCTCAATTGCTCAGTTTATTGCTGTTCTGAGTGTTGCTGGGTTGGGTTTGGTTTTGGAATTTGATTGCATTGTTATGGTACTGCTTTGTATTATTTTGTTGGATTGATTAATAAAAAATAAAAAAATAAAAAAAATAAAAAAATAATATAAAAAATTTAAAAAAATAGATTTTTGAAAAATGAGAATCGATACTGAATCGTACAACGTGAGAATCGTGATTTGAATTTGAATCTATTTTTTCCCACACTCCTACTAGTAATGCACTGAAAATTCGGCCATTGAAAATAGACTTTGGTTGCCAAAACCGGATGTTATGATGAAGTATCCACTTCCGCTGGCGGGCCGCGTCTTTCCCCGCACACCAAATGACGTACCTCGCCAAAAGTTGACGAAAACGTCCCGTCCGGGTCGTTTTCGGGTCGTATTGTCGTTTAGACTGAAGTCACATTTGAAAAGATCAAATTCCAATTGGATTTGGACTACCTCTTGGTGTGGCCTTAATTTGATGTGAAAATATCAGATTTAAAGCACTTTGGAGCGTTTTGACTGGCAAAAAAAATCTGATCTGTGTCACTTAAGGGCAAAAAATTTGATTTGGTGCGCAGTGTAAAATATAAAAACCAACGCCACAGAGCAAGGGCGGTGTTTTGAGTGATTTAAGGTCTTGCTCACCTGTTCAAACTCTGCGCGGTGGCTATTGCATCCATTTTTTTTAATAATCATCAAGATCTTTTCTGCATGCCCGCATCCGGACACGGAAAATTAAAGCTAATCAAAGCCAAAATTTAATTTGGTTCATGCGGAGGAGTTTTACAAAATTTAACTTCTAATTGTGACAAATAGACAATTATTTATTAAATCTGTTTTCTTCAAGTACTAATGGTAACATACTGAAAGCTAGCTGGTGACGTTCATGTCTTATTTTTTGGTTGTGAAAAATGCAAACAGTCCTTTCAATAAGCATACAACTGTAAAAGTAGCAACGTTAAAAGACACGGCACATTGTGTTAGATTGGCGTTGCTGAATTTATAGTTTCCAGTTTACTGAGTTTTACATGATGGTGTGCGACTTCAGAGGCACATTTCCACCCAAATGTTCAAATCACGCAAAAATCCGGAGCAGAGGATCAGATAGCCAGAAACGCGCACATCATTCAACAGTTCACATTTCACTCAGTTCCCTCCATTTGCATTGATCTTTGTTTAATTTCATCTGTCTTTTTGCTAATAACATCATGTGTCATGCTGACAAGCTCAGACAATTACAAAAGCATTCACGTTCTCTAATTACATGGATGATGAATGTTGCTTCACAAGCTATCGATATTGTTCTTTTAAAATGTTTTTTGAATAAACAATGCGTGCTTACTTTTTATCCTGTCGGTTTGGCTGTGGCCAAATTTACTCATGTCCAGGCTGCCACACTCCTGCACCCGCGATGTCTTCAGATCAAAGGAACCTAAGTCGGGAGGTATTAAGCACATATTAAAACAGACAAACATCATAAAGTACATAAATAAAGCACATCAGTGTTTCCCACAGGATTGCAATCTATTTGTTTTGGTTTGCATAATTGGCCATGACGCATGTGGATGTACTTTTTATGGACACTGTGGGATAAAATGAGGAAAAAACAAAATACAAATGTGTTTAGAATACAGTACAGGCCAAAAGTTTGGACACACCTTCTCATTCAATGTGTTTTCTTTATATACATGACTATTTACATTGTAGATTGTCACTGAAGGCATCAAAACTATAAATGAACACATGTGGAGTTATGTACTTAACAAAAAAAGGTGAAATAACTGAAAACATGTTTTATATTCTAGTTTCTTCAAAATAGCCACCCTTTGCTCAGATTACAGCTTTGCACACTCTTGGCATTCTCTCAATGAGCTTCAAGGGGTAGTCACCTGCAATGGTTTTCACTTCACAGGTGTGCCTTATCAGGGTTGATTAGTGGAATTTCTTGCTTTATCAATGGGGTTGGGACCATCAGTTGTGTTGTGAATGAGAAGGTGTGTCCAAACTTTTGGCCTGTACTGTACATGTAAACTTTTTTGGTCACTTCTTTTTGTCTATGTCACAAACAGGACAGAGATGCCTGTGAGTGCTTTGGGAGAGGCAAACAGCAGGACCCATTGCTCGTTGAGAAGAGCCATACATGTTAGTCTTCAAAGGTGTCCAATAAGACCAGAAAAAGTCAAATTTTTTAGCTGTTGAAAAGGAGTATATAGAAGTGTGTGAATACTCGCTAGCTATAGCTTGTTTTCATATTCTCAGGCAGACCAGGTGCTCCTGAGGTGTGTCAAAAAGAAGTTATGATGCATACCGCCAACAACTGTACAGAGTTGTAATGACAAGCTAACTTCAGACACTCCAATTATGATGTGTTTGAGGGAGGGCGAACAGGTTTCACAGAATCTATTCGTAGTGAACCAAATGTATTTGTAATGGATTGATTGTATGGAAAATGCTGTATACCGGGTATTCATAAAGCATGGATTTGACTGAGATGCTGTATGTACATATTATTTTGACAAGTGTCATAAATTGAATGCTTTGGGACTAACTCAAGCCAGGGCTCAAACTTGTAGAACATCTGTGCTACGTGTAAGCTACTCATTACTATTTATTTTAATTTGTTTGTTTTGTTAGTCATTTTCTAAATTTGTCAGCACACACGACACAACACAAGGTCGCTACGTTTAAGTATGTCTTCCATTATAAGTTTTAGCTCTGCAGAGGAACAAATCAACTTCATAAGCCAATCAAGAGCCTTAAAGGCCTACTGAAACCCACTACTACCGACCACGCAGTCTGATAGTTTATATATCAATGATGAAATCTTAACATTGCAACACATGCCAATACGGCCGGGTTAACTTATAAGGTGCAATTTTAAATTTCCCGCCACACTTCCGGTTGAAAACGTCTAGATATGATGACGTATGCGCGTGACGTCAATGGTTGATACGGAAGTATTCGGACCCATTGAATCCAATACAAAAAGCTCTGTTTTCATCCCAAAATTCCACAGTATTCTGGACATCTGTGTTGGTGAATCTTTTGCAATTTGTTTAATGAACAATGGAGACTGCAAAGAAGAAAGCTGTAGGTGCGATCGGTGTATTAGCGGCGGACTACAGCAACACAACCAGGACGACTTTGAGATGAATAGCAGACGCGCTACCGTGAGTACAGCTTTGGCTTCCAAACATTTGATTGCTTGCCCGTACGTGCGTGTCGCTATGTGCATGTCACGTACGTAACTTTGGGGAAATATATGTTTCTTGCCAACTCTGATGGCGGCCGGGGTGTCGTCGAAAGCTACAACGCCCGCCGCCGCCGCCGTCCCTTAGCTAAGTTAGCTTCAATGGCGTCGTTAGCAACAGCATTGTTAAGCTTCGCCAAGCTGGAAATTATTAACCGTGTATTTACATGTCCATGGTTTAATAGTATTGTTGATCTTCTGTCTATCCTTCCAGTCAGGGGTTTATTTATTTTGTTTCTATCTGCATTTGAGCCCGATACTATCACGGTAGCTCAGTAGCTAAAGAGCTTCGCCGATGTATTGTCGTGGAGATAAAAGTCACTGTGAATGTCCATTTCGCGTTCTCGACTCTCATTTTCAAGAGGATATAGTATCCGAGGTGATTTAAAATACAAATCCGTGATTCACAATAGAAAAAGGAGAAAGTGTGGAATCCAATGAACCCTTGTACCTAAGTTACGGTCAGAGCGAAAAAAGATACGTCCTGCACTGCACGCTAGTCCTTCACTCTCACGTTCCTCATCCAGAAATCTTTCATCCTCGCTCAAATTAATGGGGTAATCGTCGCTTTCTCGGTCCGAATCTCTCTCGCTGCATTGTAAACAATGGGAAAATGTGAGGAGTCCTTCCTCCGGTGAAGTCACGCTACTTCCGGTATAGGCAAGGCTTTTTTTTTATCAGCGACCAAAAGTTGCAAACTTTATCGTCGTTCTCTACTAAATCCTTTCAGCAAAAATATGGCAATATCGCACAATGATCACGTATGACACATAGAATGGATCTGCTATCCCCGTTTAAATAAAAAAAAATCATTTCAGTAGGCCTTTAAAAGACATAAAAAGTTCAAGTTATTAAATTTTACTGAGACCCACAAACATTGTTGCACATAATAGTAAAACAGAAAATATGGGCTTACTCATTGGTGTGTGAAGGGCAACGTGCTCCTGGTATGGGTTGAAATATTTGTACTGCTTCCCACAGAACTCGCAAACAAAGCTCCCCGTTTCTTTAGAAGACAAAAGACAACTGTAATAAATAAAAGACTATGCGCCAGACAGTTAATATTCAAGATGCTTTTATTACATGTGTGGTTATCTATTTAAGCCGGGTGCCCGAAGGCTCGTTTGTGTTTTTTATGAGCATGCGGCACAATTAAAAAAAAAAAAAAAACAGCAAAAAACTTGTAAAATAGAGCAAAAAGACACAATGTAAAGAGAAAAAGCTGACAAGTTGATGCTAATAACTAGTTCAAGTACATGCCACATATTCAAAGCTAAACCATGATGATAAGCAGCAGCAAGAAAAACTGGGGTACTTATATTTTTGAGGTAGCGTAAAAGGTCTATGCCTTTTGTTTCTTACATATTTCTATCCATTAGATTTTATTATTCTAATGCAACACTGCCTTGACGGACAACATTACTTTAATTGTTACTATGTTGTTTAACCAACAACTATTTTGATAGTCGACTAGTCTGTTTTCACTGCTGGACTCTAGAAAGAGGTTCCGCAGCCTCCGAAGTAGAACCTCCAGGTTCTGTAACAGCTTCTTCCCTCAAGCCGTAAGACTCTTGAACGCATCATAATTACATTATCCCCTCAACTCCCCCCAAAATGGATTAACTCGCTGGAATAAAAAAGACAATATAACATGCATCCATAAACATGGACGCATGTGGAAAAGTGCAATATATTTATCTGTACAGTAATCTATTTATTTATTTATATATATTTATTTAGTTTATATATATATATTTATATATATGTATTTATTTATTTATTTATATATGCACCTTATTGCTTTTTTATCCTGCACTACCATGAGTTTATGTAACGAAATGTTGTTCTTATCTGTGCTGTAAAGTTCAAATTTGAATGACAATAAAAAGGAAGTCTAAGTCTAGTCATCGACTCTCCTAACGATTAGTCAACTAATCGGAATATAAAATGTACACTTATTAAGAGGCTCTAATTCAGCCCTTGGCTTTTAAATTCCATTCGCTTGAAACATTTTTAGGAATGTGCAACAATTAAGAGAATAAAGATGACTTACTCAATTCAGAAATATTTATTAATACTATAACTGTGCAGGTCATTAGGCTGTTAAACAAATAATAACTATTAAACATGTGATCTCAGGGCGTTCAATCGTTTGGAACTGAACTGCTTGGTTTGTCTTGGAAGTTGTTTCGCCGCTTCAAACGTCTTCCAAGACAAACCAAGCAGTCCAGTTGCGAACGATTGAATGACAACGACCTGGATGAATGAGAACCTTAATAGGTATTAAACATTTGTCCATTTACAGCAAGAGGAGGCAATGTGCTGATAAAAACAAATACAATTTTTTATGTGAACAAAAGACCAGATCCCACAAAACATTGAAGAAAACCTATTTAATTAAATTTTTTGGGCATTCCTTTTTTTAAATGAATAAAGGTGGGTTTTGTGAATGAAAAATTGCAACAATAGTTTTCCCTAAAATGTCTTGGCTTTGAAGTCAAACTAAGGAAAATGCATTTTGCGTGGGGCCTATTTTGCCAACAAATCATTAATTGTAGTGCAAGCCAATTTTCGTAGAAAGATTCTTCGTAATTATGCTACATCAAAAAGCAGAATTGTTGACTAAGTTCTGAAGTTGAGAGAGTATGGCACTGTAAAAATGTGTAACTCTAAATTCCTAAAGAGGAATGTGCACGAGTACTGTAATTGACAATTGTGCATGATCTATGGAAATTTGCCTTCCTACGACACGCAGCCCATTTGGAGCAAATTTTGGAAAGAAAATTACTTCTATGAAAAGCGACCAAGATAACTAAAACTTTGGGAAATTATCACACCCAGACTTAAGTTTGGGGTCGCTGGACATTTGTAAGATTCAACAAAATTCGTATGGTTTCTTTTTTGTGGGTCACACTTATCTGCAATAACAACAAACAACACAACATCTAGCTAGCTTCTCAAATAAGAAAAAAAGCATTTTTTGAATGATGTGTTTTGGAAGATGTACACAGGAGGTATATATACAAAGTTTAGCTGTCAGACCTATTAGCTGCCATAATCGGACCTATTAGCTGCCATAAAAGACAGAGACAGGAAATACTCTGAATACCAAAAATGTAAAACAGAAGTAGATAAACAACCCAATAATATCAACCTCAAATTACTCCTTTCAACTCTCAAAAAGCAATGCAATAAATTAAGAAATAAGTCAACCAACCTGACTAAATCCTTTAAAAAAAAAAATTACATTAACGACAAAATAGAGGAAAACACGAATAAGCCACGTGAGCTCTGGAAAATTCTCAACAACCAGCTTCCTGGTTGCAGCCAGAAACTTAAAACAAGACTCACCAACATCAGCATCAAGGAGGGTGACTCCCTCATTACAGACAAAATGGAGGTAGCTAGCAGACTTAACGCCTTTTTCACCAGCATAGCTGCAACTCTTGTCAACAAGCTGTCCCACCACTCTGGTCGCTTTGGTGTAGAACACATTAAAGCCTTCTACAGAAAGCTAGGAGTATCCAACAATGATTTCAAATTAGAAATGGTCACAGCTGATGAGGTGTTTAAAAAATTGAGCGCGCTCCACCCTAACAAGGCCACCGGCCTTGATAATATTCCCTCCAGATTCCTCAGGGACTCTGCCTCCATCATTGCCCTGATCATCACGCACATAATAAACCTATCAATTACACAAGGCCAAGTACCAAAAGATTTTAAGATAGCAAGAGTAACTCCCCTCTTTAAAAAAGGAAGCAAATTGGAACCTGGCAACTACCAACCTGTTTCTATTCTCAGCTCCATTTCGAAAGTAATGGAGAAAATAGTTTATGAACAGGTCGATAGTTACCTTGCCACTAATAAACTCATGTACAAATTCCAATCCGGCTTCAGAACTAACCACTCCACTGACACATGCCTTCTCTATCTGACCGACCACATCAAACATGAGGTGGACGCAGGCAAATACTGCGGCATGGTCATGCTGGACCTTCAGAAGGCCTTTGACACCGTTAACCACGCTATACTGTTGGATAAGCTCAGAGCAATCGGATTTAACAAAACCTCTTGGAGCTGGATGCAGTCTTACTTGGAGGGGAGGGAGCAGGTGGTAGAGGTGAACGGCACCGTGTCCCCCCCCCCACCCCCTCTCGGTGAGCTGTGGAGTCCCCCAAGGCAGTATATTGGGACCTTTACTGTTCCTAATATACATAAACGACATGTCATCGGCATGTGACTGTGAATTGTTTTTGTTTGCGGATGACTCTGCCCTGCTGGTATCCGGCAAGGACAAGTCACAGGTGGAGAAAATCCTCAGTGCTGAGCTCTGTAGAACTTGCACCTGGCTCGCTGACAACAAGCTATCCATCCACTTGGGTAAAACAGAATCCATCCTGTTTGGGTCCCACATCAAACTTAAGAGAGTCAATCACTTCACCATAAAAGTAGGTGACAGTGTCATCACCAGGAAAGATGAGGTCACCTACCTAGGTTCCATTCTAGAGGCTAACCTTTCCTGTGATAAAATGGCAACCAAGGTAATCAAAAAGGTTAACCAACGAACGAGATTTCTCTACAGAATTTCCTCTCTGGTCAACAAAAGCACCTTGAGGATTCTGGCGGGAACTCTCGTTCAACCCTTTTTCGATTACGCATGCACCTCCTGGTACCCTAGCACCTCCAAAACCCTCAAATCTAAACTCCAAACATCTCAGAAAAAACTAGTCAGGTTACTTCTAGACCTCCACCCCAGATCCCACCTCACTCCTACCCACTTCTCTAAAGTGGGCTGGCTCAAGGTGGAGGACAGAGTTAAACAACTTGCACTGAGCCTAGTCTATAAAATCCGCTACACCTCCCTGATACCGAAGTACATGTCAAACTACTTCCTTAACGTAAATGACCGCCATAACCACAACACCAGGGGGTGCTCCACTAACCACGTTAAACCCAGATTCCGAACTAACAAAGGTCTTAACTCATTCTCTTTCTATGCCACATCAATGTGGAATGCGCTCCCAACAGGTATAAAAGAAAGGGCATCTCTATCCTCCTTCAAAACCGCTATAAAAGTTCACCTCCAGGCAGCTACAACCCTAAACTAACACCCTCCCCGGATTGCTAATAATCAAATGTAAACAATCAAATGCAGATTCTTTTTCTTATGCCTTCTGATCTCTCTCTCTCTCTCTCTCTCTCTCTATGTCCACTACTTGATGTCCATATCCCACCCCCCCTCCACACTCCTGATTGTAAATAATGTAAATAATTCAATGTGATTATCTTGTGTGATGACTGTATTATGATGATAGTATATATGATAGTATATATCTGTATCATGAATCAATTTAAGTGGACCCCGACTTAAACAAGTTGAAAAACTTATTCGGGTGTTACCATTTAGTGGTCAATTGTACGGAATATGTACTTCACTGTGCAACCTACTAATAAAAGTCTCAATCAATCAATCAATCAAACTTCAGCTAATGCTTGGTGCATTTGCAAACAGCTATAATTATGTACAAAGCAAACTATAACCTGCCATCCAAGAATGTAGAACAATTCTTCTCAACAAAAGAGGAGAAATATAACCTAAGAAAAATCTAACTTAAAACATGTGTATGCACGTACAACACTTAAGACCTTTAGCATATCGGTGTATACAATTATATTATGAAATGGATTAGGCGAAGAAGTCAACTGATGTACTAACTTGATGCAGTTTAAGAGGTTGTTCAAACTCAAAGTGATTACAAAGAATAAAAAAAGAACAATTATGATACTTATTGAAAATAAGATTAATAATCTCATTAAGGGAATTATAACTAACTTAGAAATCATTGATGTAATTGTGCTACATATTGAAAACATGAAGTGAACAGATGTGCCATTTTTCTCTTCTTGTTGCTTAGCAATCACCCGATACGAACATGTTCGTTTCCGTCCGGAAAAACACAAGCGATGAGGTCACTGACAATAAATTTTATTATTGATTTTTGTCGACAAATCGATGCACATTACAGGCTATGAAAACTGCAGACTAAAGAACGTAAAATGGTCTTACTTGGTCCAATTTTATGGTAGGGTTCAATTGGCTCCTCTTCTTTAAGGCCGTCGATAGGTAGCACAACCTGCTCATATGGATCTAAGGAGGCGGGGCAAAGAGCTACATGTTAGAAGTTGATGCAAAATGCCAGCATGTAGCTTATAAAATCTATTTTGTCCGGATGTCCCGCCCCTGCAATTTGCCATGCAAAACGTGCAGAAAGAAGCCCGAGTTTTACCATCCACTGCGTGCAGGTCACGGTGTTCCTGGAAGCAGCTGTAGTATTTATACTTCTTGCCGCAGATGTCACAGGAGTAACGGAAGCCACCTTACAGATGAACAGATAGGAGAGAAATGAGCATTTGTTGATTCAAGGCCACACAGACAATAACATCCTCGCCCTGGCAGGCAGTATTTGGTGGACGACTGAACCCAAACTGTAATTTGAAGAAAGGTAATAATAGTAATAGAGAATACAAAAACGACACAGGCGCATGAGTTTTAAAAACAAGATCTTGCAGCAATAATAGGATTTCGTTTTGTTTATGTTATTCACTTGTTAGGAATATCACGTCAGGTGTGCAGGCTAAAAGGACATTAAATTAAGGATGCTAATTTGGCTGCATTAGGGAAGACAGTTCAGCCAGGTGGCTGTTAACAACAGAACACTCAATGCGCCTCTTGGCCCGGTGAAATCCTCTCCGTGGGCCATCTGTTGCATTAACAGCGTGCCAAAAAGAGCTGGTGGAAGGTAAAAATCAATTTCAATCTTATTTCCACTACTCGGGTCTGATGCCGAGGAGCCACCATGGCGCGAATTTACGTGACAAATGGTTGACAGCGAAGCAGTAACTTCTTGATTTTCTGTAACCCACATTACTTGGGTATTCTTACACTGAATATCAAATTCAATAGTTGTAAAACATGCATTTCCACCAACAATCCAACAGTGACATGGAATAACACATGGATAGTGTATCTGCAAAGTAGATTTGTACATCTCTTTGTGATGGACCATTTGTTACGCATCTAGATACATGGGTTACAGTAAGATAAAAAAACGATATATTTTAAAAACAGAATGATTCGATAGGATGATAAAGTGAATGAACGATTCTGTGGTTAACATAGGTTGATGGACACAATCTTCTTTTGCGCCACTAAAGAACAAAACCATTCCTTCCTGTGCACACACTCCTTTTACTACTTATCCAGAGGAGAAATAGTTAGGACCTTGGCACCAAGCGCTCAGACTAGATCTGAGCAATTTCAGTCTATGAGCATGAAGTGATGAAAACTACTCGGATGAGGGGTCAAACGTCTTTTAAGACAAACTGAACAGTCAACTCATCAGTTGAGTGCCCTGGGAATAACAATAATGTGGATGAATGAGAACACTCAAAGGCACATTCATCTTCAAATATATAAAAAAAAGCACATTCTATTAAAGTCACATGCTTAGAGTATTTTCACATTTGTAAAAAAATATCATATATCCCCAAAGATGCTGTAAGGCATCTTTAATGCTTTAATCATAAAATAAAATGACAACAAAATCACATGTCAATTAAAATTTATTTTTAGGCATGGAGCAAAAAAAAAGACTCGCTGAATGAACATATTTTTGTTTGATGGGATGACACAAAAATGATCAAATAAAATGTATAAATAAAAAAAGTCTTAACCTTGAGTCCAATCAATAAAAATAAAATCCAGGGTACTTCAGAGCTTCTCTGAATATCTACAAATTAAGTCCACTTGTCAAAGGTTTTCAGATGTAATTTCACCCTATTGACACAATGGATAAGAACATGCTGATTCCAGAGGTCCAAAATCAAATAATCATATTACAGGCATATCTTGGACAGCTATTTGGGGACCTCACCGGGGTGGGGGAAGCAAGGGAGTGGTTAGCTGGAGTTGAATGATATGCCAGGCCTGTGGGTATTGACGGATGGCAAAGCTCGGCAACATTCCGCGGTATTGCAGTTCAGCAACCGCAAATCCGGGGTAATTATTTTGTGGGAAGCACTGGCACTTGCATTGTTTTAAAGATGAACTGTCAACTGACTGCTAGTTTCGTGCAATACCCAGCCTGTTTCTACACTCCATTAATATAAAAGATTCACTGCTGATTCTTATGGATTGAACTGGCTGCTACCGACGCATCCGGATTGCTCACTTTACAAACCGGTCGCATCGGTTTATCTTTCACAACAGAGGGAAATAATACATTTTAGATGCATCACGATTGGGACCTGTACGAATCTGAATCGACGGAAAAACGTCCAAATATTGATTATTTAAAAGGTGCTGTTTGCTACTTCATCACAGTAACTTTTTTCAGAGCAAACAATATAACAAGTACAGTACCAGGTTTACCAGAATACATTTGTTTGACAATTGACTATATTTTTCACAAACACAAATGTAATAAAAAATGTTACCGACCCAAATAAAACTGGTGTTTACGGCGGTCAATCGCCCGGTGTCGTCAACACATACGCGCAGGGGGCAGTTGCACACATACAAAAGCAACCCAAGAGAAGCAACAAAAAATTTGCAGTCGTGTTGTTATTATGATAGAATACACATTCAATGACAGCTAATGCTAGCTATCCAAATTGCTATTTTTAGCTAACAACACCTAAAGCTAACGCGCATTCATGTGTTACGTACGTCAGTATGTACGAGAATCCGTTAAGAGGGCAGGATATACTGTGTAAAATACATTGGAAATTTGGTGGCCTGTAGGCATCTGTAGAAATTTTGCAAACAGTCCTCTTAAGTGTGTTAAATAAAGTAATACAGATGGTTTTAAAAAGTGGAACTGGCAGAGACACACAGAGCAAAACATGGCGGGAGGAGAGGAGAAGCCATGCTAACCCTAAGCCAGCTTGATTGTGAAGTAATGAAACAACATAAGACTACGCTACAAGTTTGTTTTTAATTAAATTTGTAGTTATCGTTTAGCTTTCTTTATTTTGAAGTCGCAGTGAACGATAAAAAAGCAGAGAAACTGAGTCGCCAAAGCCTGGGATTCTTGGGTTTGGCAAAGTGCTTCAGTTTTCAGTTTCCGCGGAATAATACACAGGCAAATGGACTCATTTGTCATCCGCACGATTACCTAGACGGAAAACTTTTGGCAAACATTCTTGCCAAAAACCAAATTATAGAAAAAGTGGTGTAAGAAAACTAAGGTACCACTGTGTCTGTAAGAAACTAAATAACTGAAGACTTTATAGGGGAATTAAGGCAAATTTCACTTTGTTTTTTTAAATAGTTTTTATCTAAAATCCTATCAAATGCTATTGCAATATTTGTGTATGTGTATGCAGGGTCATGAACTATACTAGCAAAGCATCAAAATGTTATATTTGGCAGCAATGTCATTGATTCCAACATGGGAAATCTCAATCATGTTCTGAAGGTCAACTGCCCATTAAACCTTATAGGATTAAAACATAAATGGTTGTGCTTACATGTGGCATCGTATTATACAGTGCATTCGGAAAGTATTCACAGCGCTTTACTTTTTCCACATATTGTTATGTTACAGCCGTGTTCCAAAATGGAATAAATTCATTGTTGTCCTAAAAATTCTACAGACAATACCCCATAATAACAATGTTTTTTTTGATAATTTATTAAAAATAAAACACAAAAAAAATCACTGATGCACTTTTGGCAGCAATTACAGCCTCAAGTCTTTTTGAATACGATGCCACAAGCTCGGCACACCTATCTTTGGGCACTTTCGTCCATTCCTCTTTGCAGCACCATCTGGTTGGATGGGAAGCGTTGGTTTTCACCCAAAATGTCATTGCTGCGTTCATCTTTGCCTCTATCCTGACTAGTCTCCCAGTTCCTGCCGCTGAAAAGCATCCCCACAGCGTGATGCTGCCACCACCATGCTTCACTCTAAGAATGGTATTGGCCTAGTGATGAGCGGTGCCTGGTTTCCTTCAAACATGACACCTGACATCCACGCTAAATAGTTTAATCTTTGTCTCTTGTTCCTCATCATCTTAGAGTATTCCAGGTGCATTTTGGAAAAGTTTTTGCTAAGAAATGGCTTCCATCTGGCCACTATGCTACACTATACAGGCCGGTTTGGTGGATTGCTGCAGAGATGGTTGTCCTTCTGGAATGTTCTTGGTCACCTCCCTGACTAGACTAAAATTAATTCAGCAATGTACATGGACATCCTGCATAAAATCAACGCTTCCCATCCAAACCGATGGAGTTTGAGAGGTGCTTTAATGAGGAATGGGCGAAACTTCCCAAAGACAGGTGTGCCAAGCTTGTGGCATCATACTCAAAAAGACTTGAGGCTGTAATTTCTGCCAAAGCTACATCAACAAAGTATTGAGCAAAGGATGCAAATACGTATGTACAGTTAACTTTTTCACATTGTAATGATGGGGTATTGTCTGTAGAATTTTGAGGTCAAAAAGTACTCAATTTAATTTTGAAATAAGGCTGTAAGAACAAAATTTAGAAGGAGTGAAGCACTGTAAATACTTTCCGGAAGCACTGTATTGTGTTCCCTTTAATCCGTGTAAAAACATTTTCTATTAAAATCATTGAACACAAACATTCACTTCTTGATATTGTTCTATTTTCTTTTTTTACAAGCCCTGTAAAAAAAACAAGGTTAAAGATAGACCAATCGTGAACATGCTGGCATGAAAATTGACCATCTGGATTTTAGATACTTCTTGCTGGTTTTATGAATAGGCTATTTCAGCAAGCAAGTGTGGGAAAACCATAACACTATTCAAACAAAACATCCCAAAAACAGATCCATTTAATTTAGGAAGCAATAAAACCATTGCACTTTCATAATACACACATTATATTGATATATTATCAAGTTGACAAAAATGCTATCCTCAAGAATCAACTGTATCATATTTTTTGTCAGGCATCCTCTCTGGCCTACTTATTCAAACAAAGCTTTGGTTCCAGATGTTTGTAATTTTATACATACAACAACAGATTGTATCTGTGGGCATAACACAGACTGGGCTTTTTAATGTTATCCTAGTCTTTGTGCATGAAAGAAGATTTAAAAATAACTCCAGAACTCCGACATAGGAGTATTTTTAGTCCTAATCAAACCTCCAGCATGAATCCTTGGAAGGATTTTAAGGTGCCTGTGGAATAAAATGGCCCCGGCACAGTGGGTCTTAGCCTTATGCTAAGGTTGGACTTTCCCACATCAGCCTTTATTTCAGTTTATTAAAAAAATAAACAATAGCAAAGTAGATGTACAAGTATACTCACTGTTAGGTGTTGGTTGTAGATCTGCAACCATGCTCTCAGATTCTATAATGGGTTGAGGGAAAAAGCAGCTTTCTTAGAGCATGTTTAAACACAAACAACACTGATGCACTGTAGTCTCCTACCTCTGTGTGCCCTGACATGGGTCTGAAAGCAGTTGTAGTACTTGTACTTCTTCCCACAGACTCCACATACATAGGAACCTACATGGGGGAAGAAGTTGAATCAGTTCATGATGTCACTGAAAATTAATTGAACCAAACTTATAGTCCAACAAAATTAAATGTAAAAAGACACATTTGCATTGAAGTACGAGATCAGATTATTTAAACCAGTGGTCCAGGTCTCATGCTACTGTCGTATACAGTAGGTACAAAACAA
The DNA here is from genome assembly GCF_033978785.1 of Entelurus aequoreus. Taxonomy (NCBI): domain Eukaryota; kingdom Metazoa; phylum Chordata; class Actinopteri; order Syngnathiformes; family Syngnathidae; genus Entelurus; species Entelurus aequoreus. The sequence continues at coordinate 12,850,357 of NC_084751.1, read as the reverse complement.
AATATCAAATTGAAATACTGTACAAAACACTGTAAATAAATGCCAACAGCCATGCCGGGAGTTTGTTTCGCAGAGAGAACATGATAATAATGTGGTTTAATGACTGTTAAATCCTATTTTGGTAGTGGATTTAATAAAAGCTGTTTAATTTAGCTTTTATTAATCCCCCTCTCCCACCATTTTAAAGAAGCAGAAATTAGGAAAGTTAATTTGTATTTCCAAACATATTTGTTTTACTTTTAATACTTTACCCACATGCTCCACTGCCAATTATTCAAATGAAGGATGTAATTATAAAAAGTATAATGATCAACCACGGTAAAACGGTCGGTATTAGTGCTTTAAAATTAGAATTATCGTAAAACTGTTATTGATAATTGCACTTTGATAAAAGTCACAGACGGCTGACACTGCTCATTTTTTGCGCTAGCACAGCTTTGCTAACATAAATACAAGAGACATTAATGTCTTTTTTCCCCATTAAGAAAGGGCATGCCCTAATCTAAATTTGAGCAAACACATTACTGTATTAACAACTAAACTATTCAAAGGAGCACATTGATCCTACAGGCTGTGCTCTTAGAAAGATCGATTTATATCCAAAGGAATAATGGCAACAGTCATAATTCAGAAATTGGAAGTAACAAATTAAAACAGTAGAAGATAAGCATATTCAAACACTCAAATGAAAATAAAAGGGCTTTTGGGTAGCCACAATAAATACAAGAAAGTTATGTGTCTATTTATTTATTTATTTTAACTTAGGTAAACGATTTCAGTGTGTGTACAAGTACTTTTTGAGCACATTCAACATACCGTATTTTTCTGATTTTAAGTCGCAGTTTTTTTCATAGTTTGGCCGGGGGTGCGAGTTATACTCTGGAGTGACTTATGTGTGAAATTCTTAACACATTACCGTAAAATATCAAATAATATTATTTATCTCATTCACGTAAGAGACTAGGCGTATATCAGCAATCGTCACACACACACGTCAACCAAAAACAAGTGTATTTTGAAAAAAAAGAATTTACTTGCTATTACTTCCGTACCTATGCAAATTGATCATTTCAACATTGGCGGTAACTTATAAAAACTGAGAAGGGCTGAACAAAAATGGCACCGAAAAGGAAATCATATACTGCAGGTTACAAGCTGGAAGTAGTGAAATATGCAGCCTGTTGTTCACTATTCTTTATTTATTTTAAATTGCCTTTCAAATGTCTATTATTGGTGTTGGATTTTATCCAATAAATTTCCCCAAAAAATGTGACTTATACTCTAGAGCAGGGGTCACCAACGCGGTGCCCGCGGGCACCAGGTCGCCCGTAAGGACCAGATGAGACGCCCGCGGGCCTGTTCTAAAAAATAAAAATAAAAAAATAAAAAATTTAAAAAAAATAAAAAAGTTTTTTTTTTTTTTTTTAAATTAAATCTACATAGAATAAACACAAGATACTCTTTCAATCAGGGCATCAACCCAAACAACCTCCCCCATGCACACTCATCCACACCCACTCACACAAAAGGGGTTATTTCTTTCTGCTACCAATATTTTGGTTCCCACAACATAGACAACACATCTGCAAGGGACACAGTCCCTGAAGCACACATGATTGTATAGGCTGCTGGTCCACTAACATTTTCATTAATTACTATTTTATATGTAATTATTTTTATATTGTTTTACTTTGTTTTTTATCCAAGAAAATGTTTTTTATTTATTTATCTTATTTTATTTTATTTTTTTTAAAAGGGCCTTATCTTCAACAGACCAGGTTGTCAATGAAATTAGATTTGTTTAAAGGGTTTTTTAAACCAGGCCCAGTCCAGATAATGTCCAAGTCGGACTCAGCAACACACACCTTCATTCATGTACACAGAAAAAAATTAGGGAACACAACAGATTGCATATAATTTATAAACAAAATTACATTTTCAAAATGTACAGTCCAGATTATGTCCAGGTCACTCAAATTAGGGAACACAACAACAGATATCATATAATCTATAAACATAATTATACTTTCAAAATAAGCCTTTGAGGACTTCTCATCTTTTTTTAAATGTTTTTTGGCATCATTATCGTTTTCAACCATGTAACTTTCTAAAGTTAGAAAAAACTGAATAAATGTTTTAAAGAAAGTAATACTAAGTGAATTTCTGTTTTTGGCCTAAAAAATAAACATTTTACCGAGTACTATAATTAAATTGACTAAATCATGATTGTCAATGAAATGCAGGGTGGATTCAGGCTCCTGACAACAAAATCGGCAATCATCTGACTCTGCCATATTCCATAATTTTAACATTTTCCCTGTGGGTAAGAAGTTATAAATAATTTTAATTTGAAAATAACGATTTTGCACATCGATAGTGGTTTTATAGGTTAGTTTGAATATGGCATCCCATGGCAACGGGCAGTCAAAAAAGTCCTCCCATTTTCCATTTGTGTTGTATGAGGCAGCCTTCAAAGATTTCTTTATTAAATAAAAATTATATATTTTCTATTTATTTTAGTTCCTTTTTGCCAACTAGAATTTCTTATTAGAGGTTTACAAACTAATAATTTAGTATTTCCATAATTAATTATTTGTTTCCATCTTTTCCCAGTTACTCCAGTTAGTTGATAAAATGAAAAGCTTGAGCAAGCATCACCATACATAGCTCTAAATTCATCATACTTTATAATTTTACCATTCTCATTGATAATATCATTGACAAAAATGATTCCTCTTTCAAACATATTTTTCCAAAAGAAAGGCTTTCCATCTATTACAATATTGGAGTTCATCCATATTAACTGCTGCAAAATATCGTCTCTTTTTTCTGGCACATAAAATTGAAAACACCACTATGAGTGGATTGTTTCCTTTATGTTTCCCAGCAGACTCTCTGGGAGGGGATCACTTGTAAAAAAGGATACAATTTATTTTGATACAGTACATGTTTTTTGTCCAACAGGACATTTGTGTACCACTCAATGTTTAAATACATCTCTGGAACAATTGATGCTTTTAAAGACAGACACATAGCTTCAAGGTTGAGAAGTTTCAGGCCCCCATATTCATACTCATTGTATAAAACCTTTCTTTTAATCTTTTCCGGTTTGCCGTTCCAGACAAAATCGAAGACCCTCCGCTCATAAATCTTAAAAAAGTTTTGTGATGGAGCTGGTAATGACAAAAACAAATAAATAAATTGAGGAATAATTAACGAGTTGGCAATAGACATTTTACCATACAAGGTTAGGGATTTCCATTTCCATAATTGCATAATTTTGTCCAGCTTTCTTAGTCGATTATCATAATTTACTGAGCCTAGATTTTCCAGATTCTCTGGGACAACAACACCAAGTATGTTAACTGGTCCATCTGTCCACAAAACAGGCACTTTGCATTCCATTCGAAAGGACGTTCCCTTTAGATTTACGATCCTTAACATTTTACATTTATCATAATTAAGCTTAAGGCCAGATTGCTGTGAAAATATGTCCAAAAGATTAAGAAGGTTCCGCAAACAATGAGGAAAAATCTTATCTTTGTGAATCAGCCTTTTCTGACATGAACTTCATCAAGAACAAACACAGAACACGCCTCACTGATGCACATCTGCAAGACTCACTCTGAGTTGCAGTGTCAAGTTACACACCAGAGTACAACACACTAGTTAACAGCATGCAATGCCAGGCTTCCCACTAACTGACAAAGAAACAGATAACAGATTTGGTGTCCAGTTCAAAGTGTGACATGATTTATTTAAAAATTTGAGAGTTGACTTTTGTATTTTACATGAGTTATTATTTGTACAAACATGGTGCAAAGTAATTCATGATTTGTTAAAAAATGTTAGTGGCTAGCTAGTTAAAATGGGATATTGTGATTTCACAAGACTGTCTTAGAAGTGATCATTTGAAAATGTTCAATTTGAAAAATGTGCACTTAGAGAAAATATAAAAATAAAGTGTTGCATATTGATATTTATCTGTTTCTATATATATTTATTGTGAGAAATCATTAAGATGATCAGTGTTTCCACAAAGATAAATATAATTAATTATTAATAATAACAGAGTTAAAGGTAAATTGAGCAAATTGGCTACTTCTGGCAATTTATTTAAGTGTGTATCTAACTGGTAGCCCTTCGCATTAATCAGTACCCAAGAAGTAGCCCTTGGTTTCAAAAAGGTTGCTGACCGCTGCTCTAGAGCGACTTATATATGTTTTTTTCCTTCTTTATTATGCATTTTCGGCCAGTGCGATTTATACTCCGGAGCAATTTATAATCCGGAAAATCCGGTATATATCATTATATTCATTTCATTACATCCTCAATGCAAATTAGACGATGGCATCATCTAGCGCCCCCCCGGAAACCCAACACCACAGATAGATTGCAGTCCTGCGGGCAACACTGCTACTTTTAATTTGTTAGTATGAGCGAGGAAAGGTTAAAGCTGGTAAAGTTAGTGTGTATAGTACATATTTAACACACCTATGCACGAATCTGTGCTCTTCGTTGGAGGAGGTGTACCAAGGGCAAACATACCCTCCGACTGAGCTCTACGTGATCCGCCTCCGCTGGCTTTAGGGTCGCTCCCCCCGATGACGACGCAGATCTCTGCCGGGTTGAGAGCGTCTCCGATGCTGCCATTGCTCGTCTCCGCGGTCTCGGGCTCCTTCTTTATCGTGACCGGAGGCGAACTGGCACCCCTGTTGTCTGTGGCAGTGGATGTCGAGGGTGTTCCGTTGCTCCCGTCACTCCCTTGCTCCTTGCCGGGATTGGGTGCCTCTGGTGCACTCATAACTCCCGCCTCTGGTGCACTCATGACTCCCGCCTCTGGTGCACTCATGACTCCCGCCTCTGGTGCACTCATGACTCCCGCCTCCTCTGACCCTGGACTCCTTGATGGGCGATGAGTAACAGAAAAGCAGAAAAAGGATTTAATGTATAAAAGTCGTTGTTGTTAAACTTTTTACCATTAGGTTCCACCACGAATAGTTTGCTTTGCAAGTGCCAAAGTTTTTGCTACCTCTGCTGAAGGTTGGGATGCAACAATTATAGATTTTGACTGTACGATTATAGTCTGAGTAGTAGGGCTGGGCGATATATCGATATACTCGATATATCGCGGGTTTGTCTCTGTGCGATATAGAAAATGGCTATATCGTGATATTCGAGTATATGTTCTCACAAAGTTGCTTTTAGCTGCGGGCATTACACTACATGCGTTTCCCACTCTTTCTTGTCTCTCCTTCTCACAGACATAAATACCAAGCGCACCTTCTTACATACGTCACATGTGCAACGTCACACGCCCTCCCCGAGCAGAGAGGGAGCGACAAGGTAAAATTAGCTGTGATGCTAACGGAGTGGTGCGAGTGGTAATACGAGAGAGAGAAGGTGCAAATCTGGTAACAAATGTAGGAAGAATTAATTCCCAAGAAAAAAAGCACGGGGTCCATCGTCTGGCGGTGGTTTGGCTTCAAGTGGGAATATGTTGAACAATTATGCGGCAAAAGCGTTGCTACAAAAAGTAGCAGGACTGCTAATTTGTAGCATCATTTGAAAAGTCACCCGCTAGAGAATGAAGAGTGCTTGAAACTCCGCATCTCAACGTCTCCGTTCGGTGCCACACCAACAAAATGCCGAAGCAACAATTTCCAGATCAACACCGTATGAAAAAAATAGTCAACAACAGAAGGAGATAACGTCCGCAGGAACCTACCATAGAACGAAGGACATATACTATTTGATTTCTTATTATGCAGCTCATTTTTATTTGACACTTATTGAAATATCTTGTGTGACATCTTTTGTGACATCATGCACAAAAGTGCACTTTATTTGTTTTTAACTATTGTAGTGGCGTTCTGTAGAAAAAGTACACTTTAATTTAGTGTTGTTTTGAAATGTCATATAAGTGACATCATTCACAAAAGTACACTAATAGCTTGTTTTCAAATGTCTCTGACAATCTTGCACTTTCTGTTTTGGAAATGACATGAATGTTTGTGCCACTGCTTAATAACTGTTTAATAAATACAGTTTTGGTAAATTGACTTAGTTGTGATTTCCCTCTCTGCATGAAAGTTTAAAATGAGCATATATTAACGCAGCATGAACAAGAATGTTTTAATGTAGACACATAGAATCATCCTACTGGTGTGATTATATGCATCAAGTGTTCATTCAAGGCTAAGGCAAAATATCGCGATATATATCGTGTATCGTGACATGGCCCAAAAATATCGAGATATTAATAAAAGGCCATATCGCCCAGTCCTACTGAGTAGTAATAAACTAATAAATAATCAAATTTCACAAGAAACAATTATAAAACATGTATAAAATCAGACATTATTTAGAGATTTTGATAACATAGAAATAACAGATAATTCAAGTACAAAATAATAAATATAAACAAAAAGTATTATTGCTAGAAATAAATTAAATAATAAAGGTATTATCAATATAAGACTAAGATTAAATTTATTGATCACCCAGGGAAAAATGTTACTCAAGTAGGCAATGAACTCAAGTGCTACTGTCATGAACTGCCATCCATGCCTATACATTCATTTTAATAATATATTTTATGCTGTGTTATTAACTGAAATGCACACAATTATATCCTAAAGTAGTGTTATTTTCTAAGCTCCTGATGTTATGTAAGTCTTGCACACTTGCTATATTAACTTACAATGCCTAAAGTTTATTCAACACACAGGAAGAAGCATTTTCCAACGTTAAGTGGTCACTTAATGAAGCCCTTGACAGGAGTACCTTTTGCTGTTTGTTGACGCTGAACTGATTGGGTTTTAACAAACTAACAAAAGACAAAATAACAAAAAAATTACACTAACCAAATTAATAGAAGACAAAACAACTTACAATTACAGAAACCAAAATAACGATATAAAAAATAAAAATTACACAAACCAAATTAACGAAAGAAAAAAAAATGACAGTTACACAAACCAATATAGCAAAATATAAAACTTACAATTGCACAAACCACTTAGGACAGCATGATTTTGAGGAAAAAAACCTAATTGTGATTGTGATTATATTGGCGATTTTTATATTTTAGACATACGTGCATAAAACCGAGAAAGTAACAAGTAAAGGAAGACATGTCACTTTTAGACTGTCAATCAACCTATTATTGTCTCAATGTGCTACACAGAACAATATGCAATAATTTACTTTTACAAATATTTGGCTTTATGCAGACAGAACCACAGCTTTTATCTACAGCATTAAACTTAAGAAATAACCATAACAAATAATTGTTTATAATGTAATGTAATCATAATACATAATAATATTGCAAGTAACCATTTAAAGGGATATACACTTGGGGACGCCACCTCTTCTTCTGCTCTGCTATACTGTGGTGTCCCCCAGGGATCTATTCTGGGCCCCATCCTGTTTGCTCTTTATCTCCTCCCTCTTGGAGAGATTTTTAAGAGGCATGGAGTGTCTTATCATTTTTATGCAGACGACTGCCAAATTCATATGCCGATTTCAAAAGGCCACGGCCCCCTGACACCCCTTCTCAAGAGACTTTTAATAATGAATGAGGGAAAAACGGAAATTTTAGTTTTTGACTTGGGACCATTGCAAAATGATGTGTGTCCCAAAGTCACCAGCTTTGGCGTCACTATAGACCAGACCTGGGTATTGTGCGGCCCGCGGGCCGCATCCGGCACTTTGTACGTCCCTGTCCGGCCCGCGTGAGGCCAATTATAAATTACAAAATAAATTTAAAAAAGCATCTATTTCGAGTGTGCAATACAACGGTGCTGCTTTTGTTTTGAAAAGCGTTATTTGTATTACTTCCGTGTGGACGTATGCTCGTGCGCGCAGCGGCAATCTCAAATTACAAAATAAATTAAAAAAAACATCTTTGTCGTGCGTGCAATACAACTGTGCTGCTTTTATTTTGAAAAGTGTTATATGTGCGTATGTCCTGTGAGGGAAGGCACACAGTGACAAGTGATGCCCGGTTATCCCCGAGACGCTAAAAAGAGAAAAGTTGATGACGAATGGCGTGTTTTCAACAAAAAGGTAAAGCCGTGTGTTTATTTGTGGTACACATGTTGCTGTGTTTAAAGAATATAGTGTAACGACCTGCTGAAGTAGATGTTGTCTTCTTGAGTTGCGTAAATGAGGAGTGAGGAGACGTGCGTGTGGAAGGAACGAGATAAGTTGAGCTGTGTTAGTATAGCTTGCTCAATAAAAGTTTAAAAAGAGCGTCAGACTTGATGTGCACTTCTTCTGGACGCTACAATTGGTGGCAGAAGTAAAACTTTGCGCATACTGCACTGTTTGTGTGCTACGTCATCGGGAGGTGCGTGCCACGTGAGGAGCTCGCCGCAAAGAGAGAGAGAGAGAGAGAGAGAGAGAGAGAGAGAGAGAGAGAGAGAGAGAGAGAGAGAGCGTTTACAGGTGCAGCCACACTGCTTGCCACGGGGGGAATTCCACCCTCAATGAAGACTCCCAGGTTTGATGGCAAGGCGAACTGGGAGGCATTTCATCCCACTTCTGACATCAATTGTAGCGTCCAGAAGAAGTGCACACCAAGTCTGATGCACTTTTTAAACTTTTATTGAGCATGCTATACTAACACAGCTCAACTTATCTCGTTCTTTCCAAAAGGAAAACCAATCCTCACTCCTCATTTCCGCAACAGCAACGCTTCCTCCTTCTTCGCCAATCACCTGACAGGCGTGCTACGTTCACAACAAAGAGGATGCAGGATAAAGTGACAGAAATTTAAATGTTTGTATTGTATTATACATCAGGAAGTGTTGTGTAAGAAAGTGTTAAAAATAAAACCATCAAAAGCCATCTGCTTTTGTATAAAGATAAGTTAGGTTAAATGAAAATATTATTATTATCTATCTTACGGTATATCAAAAATAATTTCAGCAAAATTTAATTGAAATATTGTCGGTGTGGCCCTCCAGCAGTGCTCGGGTTGCTCATGCGGCCCCCGGTAAAAATTAATTGCCCACCCCTGCTATAGACGGTGATTTTAAACTTGATAAACAAGTCAATGGCGTTTTAAAATCGTGTTTTTATCATATTTATCTTTTAGCAAAATTAAAACCGTTTTTATCTTTGAACCTTTATGAACAAGTCGTGCATGCTTTTATTTCAAGTCGCCTGGACTACTGCAATGCACTTTATGCTGGCATTAGCCAAAAAGCTCTCTCCCGGTTGCGGTTAGTCCAGAACGCGGCAGCACGACTTTTAACAGGGGCCAGGAAACACGAGCATTTAACCCCAATTCTTGAGACTTTGCACTGGCTCCCTGTTCATTTTAGAATTGATTTTAAAATGTTGCTGTTTGGTTTTAAAGCTTTGCATGGACTGGCACCTCATTATATCTCGGACCTCATCCAAATTTACACTCCTGCGGCAGCTCTGAGGTCCGAGATCCAGCTCCAGCTCATGGTGCCCAAGACAAGACTTAAAACCAGGGGAGACAGGGCCTTCTCTGTGGTCGGCCCTAAGCTCTGGAACACTCTACCCCTCCATGTTCAAACTGCTCCCACAGTGGAGTGTTTTAAGTCTCATCTTAAGACCCACTTTTATTCTCTGGCTTTTAATACTACGTGAGTTGTGTGGTCCTCTGTGTTTTTACATTTCTATTTCTATTTATTGTTTTAATTGGTTTCACCCTTTAAAATCTGTTATATGATATTTAATTTTTATATTGTTTTTATATTTATTTATTTTGTTTGGATCTTGTTTTTAATATTTTTGTGAAGCACTTTGGAAACATTTTTGTTGTTTAAATGTGCTATATAAATAAAGTGGATTGGATTGGATTATTTCTCATAACTGTAGAATTATTTACCATTGTACTGGAAGATAAATAATTCTTATCCTAAATAAAAATTTAAAAAATTAAATGGAATAATTTATGTAAGCAAAAATGTAACTTAAATAAATACTGAACATCTTAAAGTGCATTTTTCCCAGTCGGTAGGACTTTGTCTTTTTGTTTATTGCCATCACGTGATCACAGCATTCTTGCTCATTTGTCCATGTTGATGGGCTCATATTGCCCATTCGATCTGAAGCTAAATTATTACCAAAACGGGACATTTGGCTTTGTAATCCGATTTCCCTGCCCTAATTTGGGTTGCTTTACAGCACTTCTTACTAGCAAGTTGAGAGCTGGGAGGCTGTCTGTGCTTGCTTTTGTGTAAAGCTGGCGCCACGCTCTCTGCCCCCTCGGACAAAAATGTGAATGACTAAAAAGAGGGCTCACTGCGTTCACTTAATTCTATTGTTAAATAAACGCGTTAAGGTGATGAGAGCGGTGCACAGAGTGAAATGTATTTCTTTTTACCTGTTTAAAGCAAAAGACGAACAAACCCGAGGCTCAACAATTCTGATTGGCGAACATGTCTGTCAATCAAATGCCAGTGACGCCGAAGGGAAAAAAAAATCACTTAGCCTCTGGTGGTTACGTCATTGCACTAATTAAAACCTCAAAGTCAATTAATTGTGCAGCCCTAAACCAAATTAACAAAAGCCAAACCAATTAAAAATTTCACAAACCAAAATAACAAAATACAAAACAATTCACAATTTCTGAAAACACATTAACAAAAGGCGAAACAACTTACAATTACAAAAAACGGAAAAGTTATGTCCCAAATCACAGATTGACAGCTAATTCAATTAATAGTTTTGCCCATGACTGCAGAGTCATTATTTCCTAATTTGGCTCAAACTAGTGCTAAACTATTAAAACAAAAAAAATGCAGACAAGATTCCAATGCCTGGTTTATTGTGTGAAAATACGATGGATTATAACATTTAAAAGGGGGGGACGGGAATCTGTAGCAGCCATATTCAAACATGTTGACACAAAGTGCTCTCGTCATTATCTGTGTGTTTAAAACTAATATTTCCAAAAATAAACCTATGTGCTGGCAGAGTAACATGAGTTATATTAGTTGCAAATTTAAACTGCCCACATCAACTTGCTTCTGGGGACATGTGACATCTAATCAAGGCAAAAGAGGTACCACTTGGCTCCAACCAGCCGAGGCACTGTTGATTCATCCATCCATCCATCCATTTTCTATCGCTTGTCCCTTTTGGGGTCACGGGGACTGTTGTTTCAGTCCCAACTAATTTGCTCTCAAAAGAAAGACGCCATCACATCAGCTACAAAAAGCTGAGATACAACCATTAAGACCTCTATTAAAAGGTACAACTCCTTGGGGCAGAATTTTTCTATGCAAAACAACACAAGCATGAGTTCAGAACATTAAGACTTTGGTCATATCCCTAATAGAATGAGTCAGTCTACAAAAACACTGACAAAAATAGCAGATAGCCATAATGAAAAGGTTGACTTGACTTGTTCTTACAGGACCTTCTCAGGAAATTCTCAGAACGATCACAAATTTACATAGCTTGATACTTCAGCACACGACTATAAAAGGTACTGCAAGGAGAATGTGCTCAGAATGCAACCAAGCAAAACTGGAAGAAACCTGTATGACTGATATCATGGAAGGAGTGGAAAATAGGTCTTGTAATAATAGTACATAATTATGGGCCTTATTATTTTTGGGGAATATTAGAGGGGTTTCTAAATAAAATTCTGAATATAATTAAATCTGAATAAAGGGAAGATATCAGGAAGAGTATGAAAGAGTCACGCAAATACCTTAGACAATACTTTGAAGAGACAAGCTTCATCATGACTTACCAAATTAAGAGTTCAATTGCTTAAAATGTACCTAGGGATGGCCTTTGTGCGTCACTCAAAGGGATGTGATTATATGAAAATGTTATATCATACTTATTGTGATCAAAATGATCTTGGTTACCATTATTATCACAGTATTGCTGAATGTGCTAAAAAAAAAAAAAACGTACTTATATAAACATTGGAATCTTTTAACCAATTGTTGTTTTTTAAATAAATAAACACAAGATACTTTCCTTGGCAGAACAAACATTAAATACTGCTTGGGCATATTATTGTTACCTAGGTGTTTAAATGTTTACGTTCTTCCATTTTAATTTTTTAAGATTTTAGAGTGTTTCTTGTTGCAAGTCCAACCGGGTTCACTTCCTGTTTTAGACACGACTGTATTTAATGGGTCTTCACAGCTATCAATCTATCTTGGTAAGGATGTATTGATAAAAACATTTTATATGACGTTATCATTATTATCACAATATTGTTGAATGTGCCCAAAAAGTACGTATACATATTGAAGAACACAAAAATAAAAGTGCAGTCAGTGGGTTCGATGTGCACGATTGAACAGTTTAGTTGCTCAGACAGCAATGTGTTTATACAAGTTTAGATCGGGGACGTTGGAAACGGGGAAAGACAATTTGTTTTGAACTCAAATTAGCTTCTATAAAAGCTAGCGATTAACTCGCTATCTGATAGCTAGCGATTAGCTGCATTAGCTCTAGCAGCTGTCGCGCTGCGCACTAGCTGGCTTAATTCTCCAGGAAATGAGCAGCGTCACCAGTCTGTGAGTTTTACTATGTTTGGTTATCAATCACAACTTTACGTTAATCTTAATCTGAAACAGTAATGCTGTTTGTCGTTTATTATTAATAGAGTTAATCTTTAGATTCTCAGTACTAACAAAGCAATGTGCACAATTAAATAGCTTAGTAGTTCAGACAGAAATGTGTATATATAAGTATGACGTTTGTAACGGGGAAAGATTTTGACGTGTATTGTATTCATGTTAGCATTTAAAAAAACTAGCGCTTAGCAGGCTGGCTTGCTTCTCCATGAAATGGGCAATGTCACCGGTCTGTGAGATTGTCAGAGAGGTTAATCATAATTTCACGAGGATTTGAATTTGAAACGGTAAAACTAACAGTTGGCGAGTTTTACCACTGTTTATCATTAATACCAGTAATGTTTACATCCTTACTCCAGTGTGTTTTGCTTTTTGTTTGGCTTTGTTTACTGTCACTACAGGGAGGTACCATAGCGAAAAGGAGAAAGAAGTGTGATGATGACCATAGAATACAATGTGGCAATAGCCTAGCAATGAAAGCTATGCATTGTTACCATAGCTGTTCAGAACAATATAGCTCAGTCAACACTAACAAAGAACAAGAACAACAACCTGAGCCGTTCTAGAATCCCTTTTTTAGGCAATTTGGGCAGCATATGCTTGTTTACATGCGGCTTTAAAGGGAAAATGGAAACCATGACATTTAAATGTCAAATGGAGAATATACAACTTGAAATGCCAAATAGTTAAGGTTGAATGCAAAGGGGGCTGGGAGAGATTCCTATTTAGGTAAATTTAACCATACCCACTGCAACATTTTCATTTATAATCTCTTTTTATTTTCTTTCTACTTCTAAATGCCAGATAAGCATACCATTTTTTTTTAAATTTCAGTTTCATCGCTGAGGTTTTCTTTCCATGACAACATGAGACAATTAAGAGTCTAAGGGTTACGTCGGTCTCTCACACATAAAAGCAAGGCGTCGGTGTAAAAAAACAGAATTTACATTGATATATTACACAATAAATTATCTCCGTCTGTATTTTTTTTTTTTTTACATATGTTGGCTGTAAAGAAATATGGAATATGGAAATATTAGATGTTTACAAGTATCAATTTCCCAAGACTGAAAGCAAAACATTATTTTGTATTTCATTGTATGCCTAGAGACTGAAACACACCTATTGATATTGCACACCCATTGTTTTGAAGGGAAAAAACGCAGACTCAGCAGGGTGTGTTTTAGCTGTATTTTTTGGGCCATTGGAAAAACCCTTTTATCACAGTGGTCACATGACTGGTGTCCGTCCAGCAGACACACTATTTGCATCCCCCTCTGACAACATCAGTACATAATATCAGCAACTGGCCCTTGAATAAAGAAAGCAAACCTACATTCCTACTTATCCATATAATTTAATACCTATTGTGTCCTGTCGTTCTTTGACCATCTGTTATGTATTTGAAAACAAGCAAGATACAACAAAGCAGAATTGAAAAAAGGTACAACCCCAACACAAATAGATGAAAGTGAAGGTAATGAGCCCACAAATGGTTTGGAATTAAATGGGCTTTGCATATCAAGGAGGCGAAAATAAGATAAGAGTGACAGTAATTGGTAAGCACAGATGAATAACATTAGGATTTATGTCCAATTGTGAGACATTTTTCAAAACAATTTTACGCCAAGTATGTTAGGAAACTTCACTGCCTTCACAACAGTAAACAGTCGATATGCATAGAGAGTGAATAAAAGTGTAATCGTAAATTATAATCCTGGTTCAGTACAAAGCTTCAGTTCATCGGTCCAGCTTCTCCTCGACATTATAGCTAGCTAAAGACTCAGAATACAGAAGTGTTTATTGCCATTGTTTGAGAACGGGTTCACAAACTAGGAATTTTACCTGGTGCAATCATGCAACATAAAACACAAAAGACGGCGCTGTACTGTACAGTATTTGTTGACAGAGTAGACGCAATGACAACATCCAAGGTACTTACAGTACACTTTTTATCCTTCATATAATACATCCATCCATCCATCCATCCATTTTCTACCGCTTGTCCCTTTCTGGGTCGCGGGGGCTGCTGGAGCCTATCTGTGCCTCTTAATTAAGAATACATTTTGCATCCCCCCGACCCCCACTCTCCGCAGCGACCATGAATAGCATCATTTGTCAAAGAAATTGTTAGAAGCATACGTCTGAATAACATTGGACCCTTAACATTAAAGAAAAAAAGGACCAATGAAATATAGATCACCTTACTACAAATAACTTTAACATTTAGTCTGTAACAGAAAATATTTAAAATGCATCATTTTATCAAAAACAAAAATCCCTATTTAAACATTTTTTGACTGACTTGACATGACTATAAATTTGCATTATCTGTTATTTGCGGTTTCCTACAAAATTAAAAGCATTAATGAACAGCCCCAAAGTTTGATGATTTCATTATTTTTGACAGGGGTTGTACAAACATGGCGTTGGTCGGACTTCTTTACTTATCAGAAGAAGACTTCCCGCGTGTCGTCCAAACCAAACTCTGCGATTAAAGGGAAAAAAAACACCTGGGTTTGACACATCAAACCTCAACAACCACCCAGTAGAGGTGGGAATATTTGGGCACCTCACGATTCAATTACGATTCAGGAGCTATGAATCGATTAAAAATCGATTATTGATGCATCTTTAATTTATGTATATGGATGCAGTTTTCCATTTTTTTTTGTTTCACTTAATACGTGTTATCACTTGCAACTCTAAAAAAAAAAAAATAATTTGTAATAAGAAACACTTCAATTAATTCCCACATTTATTAAATTAATGAAAATGTGTGCAAAACTGGACCAAGGAGGCCCGATAATAAAGGAGCTGGTCGAATTTTAGAACTGTCTGCATTGCATTATTTAAATTTAAATAAATCGATTATCGGATATTAACGTTAACTAATCGATTCTATACATGTACATGTCCATGTCCGAATTGCGATGCATCTATAAATAGATAATTTCCCCCACCTCTATTAGTTAGTATCCACGCCGTACAATTAAAGACTGTATCAGTGCCTTATTCCAGTGCGAGTGCAATGCAAACCGGTAAAAACCGGTAAAATTGCATTCACCTGTAACATCCTGGCACAAACACACAGTCAACGCTCTTTATTTAACTTTATTTGCGACTTCAACACTATTTGCGGCCCTCGTTGAACATTAGCATCGCAGCACTAGCCTAGCCAGTAGCCACAACAACACACTACTTCCACGAATTAAGTTGCATTCAGGAAAAAACAGAATTTTGAGCATCAAATATTAAAACTCAAGCAAGTCCTTTTTTGCACGTTCTCTATGTTCTGTATTGCTGCAATAATATGTTGTCGATTGTACTTCTTATTTTTTAATGTTTTACTTCGTCAACATTGAATTTGCATATCTTAAGTATTTAAATTACTAGTCTGTTCAACTTGAATGTAACGACTCCCAAAAAATAAAAAGCCCATGTTTTATTTTTTTAAATTATAAAACTGTATGTGTCGTCAATTTTTACATTACATATGTACCGTGAATTCCAGACGATAAGCTACTAAATTGTTTCTACAATTTGAACCCTACGGTTTATAAGATGATGCAGCTAATTTATGGAATGTTCTTTGCTGAGGCCAAAATATGTTTTTTTAAATCAGTAGTGACTTTCTAAATGCACTATTTGAATTGTACTTCATTTGTTTTGAGACATTTTACATCCTCTGTCAAGAGTCTACCACTTTTTTTAGACTCCAGAAATAATTGCCCTGTATTAGATCATAATGCAGCTACAGTACATGTACACAAAAATAAAGGACATCATCACTCTTCACGCTAAACAATTTTAATTCAGCACTAACAGAGGTTGAGGTTTTTACTTTGCCAAAAATGAGGACGGGTCACTTCAATCACTGCACTGGTTTGTATTATGCTGAGCCGAGACCGGAAAGTAATCTTTTCCTTAATCAAATGCACATTTTCCTGTCGTCTCGTAATAAACGTCTTCCAGTAAGGGGCTTGACCAATAATTTCAAAAAGTAATAACGCAAAGAAATACATAAATCCGCCCTCACCCCACCCACAGCGCCGCATCCCCACCCGAATATATACTGTGTACACACCAGAGACTGCTACAAACTGACGGTCTAGTAAAATTCCAGCAGTATACTGTATACTCCACAATCCCCCCCATAAAAACATTTTCCATCTATATGTTAATGCTGTGAATTAAATTTTAATAACAGCAGATCTGAATCATGCGGAAATAAATCCAGAAAGATCAGGGCCCTAAAATTAGAAATTCAAGACGGCATACGAGCTGCGGCTAAAACCCTCGTAGACTGGAAGATTAAATTTTTGATGGAAATCAAAATTACACTGCAAACACACACGGGTGCGGCAAACCATGCACTATTGTGATTTATGGATTCATTAAACCCCCGCGGGTTTCAGGACTTCCCCCCACCAAACCCTTTTTTTTCCACTCGCGGAAATTAGATTTGCTTTGCAGAATTTTTCACCCCCCAGGAAAAGCTACACAGGCTCTACCTGCACAAAATGGACACAAAAAAGACCATTTTGTATACATAACCACTGCATGTAAACAGGCCTAATTTTCACTACTGCAGCAAATGAATGTCCCTATGCATTATTCATCAAACCAATAAGGTTCAGTTTTACAAGGGAAGGGAGAGGAAGAAATAGGAGCAAAATCACACGATTTTATGCGGCGGCTCTAACCCCTGAAAAGCAAGGTTCCTGGGACTAATATAAATTAAGCAATTTTCGGACATTTTCAGCACAGCCAGTAAAGAAAAAAGAAAAAAAAAAAGAGTAGAACAGTGGATGCTTGCTACGCCCAAAATGGATTCTAAAAGCTGCATTTTAACCCCACACAACTCACCAAGAAGAATGGTGCACAATAAATGGCAAAAAATCCAAAAAGCAAATCGCTTCATTTTACAAAATAGAAAGAAAACCAAGAATACTAAGATGATAATAGCTAAAAAATATTCCTCACTATGTCTGGCACCAGTGAAGTGTTTTTCTAATTAAAATATGGCAGCACAACCTTTGAAGTCTAATGTCCCTAAGATTGTATAAATCGGAAGTCAACCAGTTGTTTCACGTTTTCTTTCACTTCATTGTGCTATTTCAGGTTTCCCCTACATGTAAAGGATCATGGCGCAACGCCAAGGCAAGATTACTGCCGCCACACCTTAAAAACAAAATGTTTCTTTCTTTTTTTCCCTCATTAAATTTTTTTTTTTAACATGAAAACATATTTAAGTGATGTATTATATGACTGAATACACCGTATATAGTATATTATTTACGTACTATTGGCCATAATTAGTTTGAAAAACAGCTCAAATTTCATAAACGTTCCTCATTGCTTTAATTTGAAATTAAAAAAAAGTGCATCTAAATCGGCTGTCAGAAGCGTGTCAGCTGGTCGCGCACCTAAACGAGTTGACACTTGACAGCCAGCAAAAGTGAGGGAAAAAGTTGAGGAGAAAGGTATTTTAAGCTAATTAATGCATTTCTTGTTCAAGCCAGTCTTTTGACATTAGTACCGACAACAGTGTCTAACTTTACGCCGTGTGCGTCTTTGAACATCTGTTTGGACACCAAGCCACACCCTCACCACCACATATATAGTGGCAATCAAGGGGAAACACTGTATTTATTTAAAAACAAGGGACCAAATGGGATTGAATGTTTTTTGTGATAAAGTATTAAGTGTTGATTAATTGCCTTTTATTTCTGATTACAAATGCCGATCCCCTCTGGCTGACACTATTTATTTTTAGTCCCCCAGCTGACAAGCGGTTAACAGCTAATTATGTGACTTCATAGCCGCTCACCTGAGCTAATAATAAATCACCTCCATTACCGCAAATTAACTGCATTTCTTAGTATTTTAAGTATAATTATCAAGTATCATTATTACTGGAGGACGAGGCTAGAAATGTTACACACAGAGAGCCAGCCAACTAACAGCCAACAATCTCCAATCTTCTTTAAAAAAATAGTTAGCTATGCTGAATTCTTCAGCAAACAAAAACACAAAATAACTACCGGTAAATGTAAAACAAAGTGCCCTGGTTTAAAAGGACATGTTTAAACGTCAGCAGCAACATGAAAATAATTGACCTTTAACAATGGTGTTTTTATAGGTAAACATTATTATAGGACATACACACAAAGATGTGAGCCAAAAACACCAACCTGCCAACTGCTTTATGATGCTGTGTGACAGGCCGTCTTCTGAAAATTACTTTTCAAAAGTAATTAATTATAGTTTCTTGTTACTTTACCAAAAAAGTACTTAATGTTGTCTTTGTTGACCTTGTTTCTTCCGTGTTGGAAGTCTACTTGGAGCTCACACGCAGCCCTGTTACTGCTCAGTGGCCTTGTGGTTAGAGTGTCCACCCTAAGACTGGAAGGTTGTGAGTTCAATCCCCGGCCGAGTCATACCAAAGACTAAAAAATGGGACCTATTGCCTTCCTGCTTGGCACTCATCATCAAGGGTTGGAACTGGTCACTGCTGCTGCTCACTGCTCCCCTCACCTCCCAGGGGGTGATCATAGGGATGGGTCAAATGCAGAGGATAATTTTACCACACCTAGTGTGTGTGTGTGACTATTGCTGGGACTTTAACCATAACTTTTAAAACCCCGCTCCCCTCTGTGCGTGGAAGAGAAGGAGGGGGGGGGACACACAGCTGTCAGCACGCACAGAGTGATCAGTGACACTTCCAAGTCAATCACTTTTCCATTTGGTTATAATTTCCAATATGGCTTGCAAAGATGTTATACAGATGGGCGAAAAGGTTACTCTCGTTTGATCAAATTTGAATGTATTTTTTTAGTTGCAAAACGCTAATTAAAGGGTCAAATCTGTATTCGCACTAGTGCTACTCGTTTTTTTTTGATAAATCGCACCACCTATTTTTGGTCGCAAATGCGACTAAAATGCTCGCAGTGTACAGCCCTGGTTTAGCTTCGCTAGTTTAATTTTTTCCGGGTGATGGTAGCTTATCCAGTAGCTTCGGTGTGCAGCAGATGCTTTCTCTCGGCACGTTGGCACCTTGACCGAGTTATTTTAGCTTGGAACACTTGAGACGACCATGGCGTGCTTCATTACCTCCGCCACGGAGGTTATGTTTTCGATAACATTTTGAAACCGCAATACCGCGGTATCTACAATACTATTACATACTATTAAATATGTGCCATATTTACAAATCATATATTTCATATCGATAACACCATGTTGAGAAATCATTGTTTTATAAATTCAGAACAGAAAGTTAACATATGTTAGTAATTGCGATGAAATGGAAAAAGGGTGGATTAGATCAGCTTTGCTTCTTCCTACTTTTTTCCCCCAACATGTTGAAGAGCAATGGAAATATGTAAAATATGTGATGTATCATATTGAAACGGTATTCTTGTTCTGAATAAACATCAACCAACCAACCAATATTTCAGGGTTCCTCACGAGAAAATCTTACGATGTATAAAATGGAGATGTCTATTTTTTGTGATGTAGAAAAATCCCATATTTTCACAAATTTTCCCAGGAGATTTACCATATTTTCAAATGCAAATGTTGATGCTCCTCTTAAACACATAGTAAAGGTGTTTGTGAAATCCCCTGATGTTGTAATATGTCAAGTATGCGGCAAAAGTGTTGCTACAAAAAGTAGCAGCTCTACTAATTTGTAGCATCATTTGAAAAGTCACCCGCTAGAGCAGGGGTGTCAAAGTCAAATGGACGGAGGGCCAAATAAAAAATTTAGCTACAAGCCGAGGGCCGGACTGTTCGAATGTTCATTGAAAAATTTTTAAATGACGCATATAGTCTAGTGAACCTAATTGAACCTACTGAAAACCTAACAAATATATTCCAATATGATCAGATAAATAAAGCAATATTTTCTTATGGCTCTGTCAGTAATCTTTAATTTTCAACAGACACAAAAGACAAATTTCCTTTATATAAAAATCCCCATAACATGAACATTAAATGAAAGAAACCGGTATTCAAGGCACCATCAGTAGCCTATATTTTCTATTTTAGCAAAAGTGGGCTAAATTTACTTCAAAGAAAAAAACAATAATAGCAATTTTCTATCATCCACTCAACTGAAATATTTTTAAAATATAATTAAATTAAAATACAATAAAATAAAGTGCAAAAATCTATAAATCAAAAACAACACTTTGTTTAAGGAGAAGTAACATGCAGTGAAAACAAATATTAAACTTTAACTTTTAAACTTGAATTGAGTAAAAACTCTAAATATGTGATTGCACAGTAATGTTCACATTAAACCCCCCTCCTCCCTCCGTGGGAGGGAGGCGAGTTGGGTGCCCGAAACCCCCCGCTGGTTTCGGCCCGCCCCTTGGCGCGCGTGGCACGGCGGGCTCCGCGACCCGACGGCTGGCCCTCGTGGCTTGACGGCGGGCGCGTCCCGACGGGCCGCGCGTAGGGGTCAAACGCAGAAGTCTCAGGGCCTCGTGGTGAGGGGGTGGCCTGCGGGTTTCGGCCCGCTTGACCCCCCCGCTCCGCTTGGCGCGCGCGGCACATGACGGGTTCCGCCACCGACGCTCGGGCTGCAGCCCGACGGTGGTGCAGGCCCGGCGGTGACGCGCGGTTTGGGGAAACAAAGCAGAAGTCTCAGGGCCTCGGGGCCGGGTTTCGGCCCGCCCCCTTGGCGCGCCTGGCACGGCGGGCTCCGCGACTGACGGCCGGGCTGCAGCCCTTCGGCCGGCAGGCGCGTCCCGGCGGGCCGCTCGCCCCCTTTCGGAACCTTGGACCGGCATCCGCTTGGTGCGTGTAAAAGATCTGCGGTCTAAAAAAAAAAATAAATAAATAAAAAAATAAAAAAATAAAAAAGATCTGCGGTCTGCGGGCCGGTTCTAATAATAAATCAAGATCATCCCAAGGGCCGTAAAAAACCTTCTCGCGGGCCGGATATGGCCCGCGGGCCTTGACTCTGACATATGTGCGCTAGAGAATGAAGAGTGCTTGAAACTCTGCATGTCAACATCTCCGTTCGGTGCCACACCCACAAAATGCCGAAGCAACCATTTCCAGATCAACACCGTATGAAAAAAATAGTCAACAACAGAAGGAGATAACGTCCGCAGTAAACTACCACATAGCGAAGGACATACACTATTTGATTTCCTATTATGCAGCTCATTTTTATTTGACAGTTTTTGAAATATCTTGTGTGACATCATGCACAAAATTGCACTTTATTTGTTTTAAACTACTGTCGTGGCGTTCTGTACAAAAAGTGCACTTTAATTTAGTGTGGTTTTGATATGTCATCTTAGTGACATCATGCACAAAAGTGCACTAATAGTTTGTTTTAAAATGTCTCTGACAATCTTGCACTCTCTGTTTTGAAATTACCGGAATGTTTGTGCCACTGCATAATAACTGTTTAATAAATACCGTTTTGGTAAATTGACTTAGTTGTGCTTTCCCTCTCTGCATGAAAGTTTTAAATGAGCATATATCAATGCAGTATGAACAAGAATGTTGTGATGTAGACACATAGAATCATCATACTGCTGTGATTATATGCAGCAAGTGTTAATTCAAGGCTAAGGCAAAATATCGAGATATATATCGTGTATCGTGACATGGCCTAAAAATATTGAGATATTAATAAAAGCGCCATATCGCCCAGCCCTACTTACTATATTATTTTCACTCTCGCTGGGATGCCAACCGATGGGAAGCTCACATATTTCCGTTTAGACGAAGATTCAATCACAATCCTCACGAAGGGTAAAAAAAAATGTTGCTGCAAATAGCGTCTTTGTGTGTCTTTTTTGCCATCTCGGGGGATATTAGAGTCGACCAGCTTCTCGGTCTACGACCACATTTGTCTACTACCAGGTGAGAGATGCATTAATTATAATCTACAATTTACTTTTAGCAAGTATGAAACAAAGCAGAAGCAGCTGCCGGCTTAGCAGCGTAAGATAGCATTAGCTCACTGCTATCAATGTGCCGTTAAAATAGGCCGTCTGCGTTGGCGCTTATAATAATATCACTCATACTTGGTTAATTTTTAGGTCATGACATGTAAATGGAGTATTGTTAGAGCTTTCTGGATGTTTTTAGAGGGTATATAGGGCACAATAGAGCACCCTCGAGTTGTTGACTCAATTGTTAGCTATTTATTTATGATTTTGAATGCATAAAAATAGCTTAACATATGTGATCTTGTCTTACATAAGGATTGTGAATGATAAAAAGCACATCTCTTTCCAATGTTTGCGTATTTCCAGTATTACTGATCTGATAATATGGTCAGGGTGCAGAAGCGTTACTACAGTGACGTAGAATGTAAGGAAATTGCAGAATATTCAAAATGGCTCACTGAATTTGTGGTATTTTGTGATGTTTAGATGATATTTTCACATACTTTGCTGGAGCCTATTCCAGCTGCATTCGGGCGGAAGGCGGGATACACCTTGGACAAGTCTCCACCTTATCGCATGGCCAACACGAATATGCATATAAAGTCAACTTGTTTTTCCATTCTACTGGTACTTTAAAGCTTTGTCCAGCTGTTAACTGGCACATACTATTCTTATTTAAATAACTTAAACTGTAAAATGAATATCGGCTCCAAATATCTGTTACCAGCCTCCTTGACTACTAACATATACAGTTAATACATGTGACCAGTATCAGCCGATGAATCATGCATCAGAAATGGCAGCATAAAACCCTGATTGGAACGTCCCTGTGGACCACTGTCAGGAAATTCTAAAGTTAAAACCATATTTCGCGAAAAGCATGCCTCTAAAGTTGCACAAAACTTGAACAGCCATGATGCAAGATAGTGTATTGCCCGAGACGTAAGACCGGAGCATCAATTGGGTGAACTCTGATGTTTTGCTTTTTGTAAGGATTTTTTTGCGGTTTTTATTTTAATGGACTGCCTTCATCCATTTAAAAAAAATTAATACCCTGGGGGTGTACAAATCATATTTTAACCACACAAACCGCAGAGCTTGAACTGCTGTTTTGTTCAGAGATGGGATGTAACCAGGGTTTCCCCTTAATGTCATTGAATGTGGCGCGCCCCCATGGCATTTTCATTACTGCCACACCATGAAAATATAGGTGTTTTTTTTTTAATTGAAAACAAATTAAAATAATATAATATATTGCAGCCCCAGAAGAAATTATGCAAAGTCTATTGCCAATCTTATGATAACAAACGGCACAATTCCGACAGGTGTTACCTCTAGTGAAAACACTTTCAGGCACGGACGGTGTGTTTGCAAACATGGGAAAAACTGCCATCAAATCCAAAACACCATAAAACATTAACACCAACTGGTCGTTACAGCATAAATTGATATATATAGCCTATTATTTGCGCACTACTGACAAGTGCTGTACCGAAAACTCGACCACTGAAAAAAGACTTTGATTACTGAAAACCGTGCTGCCGAAACCGGATGTAAACAAAACGCACGCCATTGTCTGAGGCGTTGTCAGCATGTCTGCAATGTGGACATAATTTTAATATATCCCAGATATACAAGCATCTACAAAGTGTGCAAATATTAAGAGGACAGTGGCGACTTTTAAAGAGCGAAAGTCAAACCTGAGCAAGTGTGACGTCATGCTCGCCGCAGCTAGCCTCTTTCGTCAGGGGCGTCGAGGGACAGAAGTAGAGTCTCTAAACACGAGTACATTCTATAATAACACCAGAAGAAGATGCTCTGTTTATTTCTAGTTGTTTTTGATGAAAAAAGTTATTAAAAAGTCTCTCGACACTTGAAAAAATCTCACCAAGTACATTGTACAATATGCAGCAACAATTGAAAATATGGCAAAATGATAAAAAAATATATATATTTGAAACAGATTTGTTTTTAAATGTATGTAGGGCATGGCCGATAATACGATAAGAATGTATATCGCGACAGACACTTAATCGATATCAATATAAAATGTGTTCGATAAAACATTCGATATATATTTATATTTTTTGGTCGGAAGAAACCAGAAATTATGAAGCAAGATTTGTTTCATGAAGTCACTCACGCTTTGGGAATACAGGAAACAGAAAGTGTCACTGAGCAATGGGAGGGACATGCTAACTGCCAATCAGTTAACAGTATTTACTGAGCAAAGGGAGAGACACGCTACCAGCCAATCACGTAACAGTATCAACTACACTGACCGTTTTTTTGTGTTTATATAAAGAAGATCCAAGCACATACAACAGATTGCATGGCCTGTAGCATGTAGTGCTGCATAACCTGCCTCCTTGTAAGACCTGTGTCACGTGACTGCAAACTTGACACATCATTGGCTGGTTCTAAGACAGGATGGATTGCTTCAGTCTTAATTTACCAGAAGCGGGTATTGAGTCTTGAAGCAACGAATATTTCTGCACTGAATTTTTTTGCACTGAATTTTTTACGCAGAATTTTTTCACACTGAATTTTTTTAACACTGTATTTTAACAAACTGAATATTAATGAAATTGTCAGCTAAATTTGATGTAAAAAAATCAGTTGCATAAATTCAGTGTCAAAAAAATACATTTCATAATAAATCAACACAAATTAACCTCCCTTAGCAACACCAAAGGATAAACAGCTTTATGATTTTTCTTTGGCGTTTCTGCCACACTTATTCTAAACCAGGGGTGACCACACTTTTTCAGCAGGCAAGCTACTTACTAAATGACCAAGTCAAGTTGATCTACCTCATATATATATACATACACATATATATATATATATATATACTGTATATCCATATACACATTTGCACATACATACATATATATACACACATACATATATACATGTATATATATATATATATATATACACACACACATGTACACATATATGTGTTGAAATAAAATGGGTTTCTCACGTTCCTGCCAGTCATTGTTTCTTCATACTGAACTCACACCAGCTAGCATCCCCTCTTAAGACCCTTGCTTGTTGTGTATGTCAATCAAGTGACAAATGTGATAAGTAATTTTTAGGTCTGTTTTTTAATGCCTGGCGATCAAGCGACATACCCTCCGCAATCGACACAATGGGCAAACATTTCCAGGGAAAAATATTCCTCTGATGTCGCATGAAAATTTAGAGCTTGAACTGTCATGACCTTCGGAGCATCAAATGGTTAACAGTTGTTGCTTTTTGCGATGCTCTAAAAGATTAATTTCTAAAGTCAAATGCCCGGTAGGAAATCCAAATCTGAATACGACCAAAATGTTATAGAAATTGATGGTGTCTTTAGTCCAAACTGCCAAAATGTATAATTAGCATAGGCATTTTAGTGAAAGTTACTGTACCAGTGAAAGGTTTGAACAGACGTTTGCATTATATTGCATGATCAAGTGTCTCCATGATTTTGACTGGTACTGTATTTTGCTTAAGTCACACAAAACGTCCACATTCTACAGGGTACCTTTTACATTTGAATCAGTATGGTACCAATTCTCAAGACCTGGAAATTGATACCGGTACTGATAATTTTGTGTACGTTCAAATGTGTTAATAAATGTTAATTGTTTTTTAAAGAAATCGCAATTCATTTTATTTAACATTTAACACAGACTAACTGTGCTGTCAAGTAATCTTGTTTTCTTACACTTCTGTGTCCCATTTGCAAGTGCTGTATTCTACTGCATTATTCAGAGGAAACTCAAAACATTTGAATATCGTGCAAATGTCTAATTAATATGTGATATAAACTCATTACAAGCAAAGTGAGATATGTCAAGCTTTTGTTATAATTTTGATGATAAATATATTAAATCAAACCCAAAATGTTGAATGAGATTTTCAATTTGAGGTTTTCGAAACCTGTAAGCCATAATCGTCAAAATGATATAAGAGGCTTGAAATATCTTGAGTTGCATCTTATGTATAAGTTCGAAGAAACAAACTTTTGCACGATCCTCAAATTTTTAGAGTTACATCTGTATAGTAGTTTCAATTCCAAGGCGTTAGTTGGCAGCAGTGTATAGACTACAGTGTGTTGCCTGAGCCAGGAGGTAGTCTTTGCCATTGAGTTGAATATGCTAGTCTTTTCTTTTGTGGAGCATTAAGAAGTGCACCGGTAAATATTTTACTTATCACACACCAGCTTTTTGATTAGAACGTACATCTTTGTTGTAGTTGGTATTACAAAATTTAGAAGTGTTAAAATCGCCATGGAAAATCACAAATGCAAACTGGAAGCATGTCTACGGCAAATCCATTTTAAAGCAGCATTGAGCTTGTGCATTTTGAAAAGTGGAGCTTTACTTTACTTTTGTACACCTTATTCTTTCTTTGTTGGGATGAAAAACCGTAACATTATCTAAGTGATTGCTTGTTTCCGAGCCAAGTGCTTAAGGCGGTGATTTAGCTGCAACCGGACGTAAAGTATAGAAATATGGCATAATTTGATTTTATGACGGACTTCGGTTGGTATCTACAAAAAAGTACAGAATTAAGTACTCGTTCCTATTCAACACACCGCTTTGCAAGATAAAATAAGAGCTAAATTCAGCGGGTATCAAAGAATCTTGAATGTTTTGCTAATTCTTTGGCTTTTCAAGACACACATTTTACTTGAAAATAAATAATTTCGGCAAATATATTATGAATAATTTCTCATACAATTCAAATTACAACATTTGCTGTGTGTAGATTTGATCCGGACTGCACAAAAAAACACATGGAAGCAATTGAAACAACATGCAAAATCCTACTTAACATGTTCAGAGGCCTCTACCTCTGTCAGATCTCATCAGATCGCCTTGTAATTTGTTGTGCTCTAGTCGGACGTTCTTACATTTTCTTCTTTCAGATCCGGAAGAAAATCCTTTTGATGAAACGCTATCTCCTTTTCAGCTGTCAAGATCTGGAGAAGATAGTAGCCCCTCAATCAATCATTGATTTTTGCAGATGACAAATGTTTAAGAAGCCTTGGGGGAGGTCTCCCATGCAACAATTACCTTAGAGGAGATGAAATTTCAACTCAACAAACAAAAGGTAGAATTGTCCAGCAAGATTTATTATCATAATTTTTCAGCAGCTCACTGAATTTATTATGAGGACTTGAAGGTCAGCATTCAAATTACACCCTCACAGCAAAATGGCAACCGCTTTGCCTCGGACCCAAATAAAAGCAATCCGAGGAAAATAGGAAAAGTGTTTGCCGTCCGCAGGATTAATAAAATAAACGCTGCATGGGATTGTTTTTTCCTGCACTGCATTTTTTTGCTGGCATGTTCTTTTTTTCTTCAGTTCTCTCCAGTTTGCTGTTTTGTGCAAACAACATTTTTGATCAAAAATCTGGGAAGAAGTAATGAATCCAGTACAAAACAAAAAACAAGGAGACCAGAAATCTGAAAATACCAAATGCCATGATTGCACTGTCCAAAGGCAGGGTTAGTAGACTATTTTTTTTTTAAACATTCTTCAGTTTACAAGATTCACAAAAATTCACTCGTAAGCAAAAGCATTCGAGGCCGAAGGGAAAAGGCTGACTTAGAGCCTGCTGATGGATGCAGTTTTTAAGGTCATTTTGAATTCATTACTGTGAGAAGTACTTTTATCATTTTTTGTAAGAATAATTCAAATACAAATTCGGACATTGTTCAAATCCAAAGTGTATTCAAAATAAACTATGGGAATTTAACCTCCTGAAACCTAGCAATGTACTTGTGTCCTTTCTGTGTGTGTTTCACATTCTTATTTTGAATGCAAAACATTCAACAAGAAAAATGACGACTGTTGTCTGAAGAGGACATGCTGAGCTTTCCAAAGATATGTGAGAACTTGGTTTACAAAGGCAAAAAACACTTAGAACCGGCTTTCTTTTGACATTATAGTCATGACCTACGACTGGGATGCACAATATGTTGTACCGATGCAGAGAACTCCTGCTTCTCAAGCCCAAAAACCTATTTATATCTAATATTTTTCTAATTCAGAATTAACCGCAGTTTGTGCAACAATTGACTTTTAGTCCTTAATATTTTTTTGATTTTTTATTATTGTATAGTTCAACAATTTTACCACTTGCAAAGACAGAATTCATGTTTGCCTTTGTCATCATGAGGACTCATTACAGGGGGACTAATTAACGAAAATACAGAAGATTTTTGCAATTTGTTATTCGGATGGTCTTAAAATTTTTAGTTTCAGCACACTTTTTAAAAATATTGCTTCCTCCTTTTTACATTTCAATGATTCATGCATTTGCGATCCACTGGCGCATACTCCAAATATTTGTCATTTTTTCGAGTTTAAGTTCTTGTTCAGGAGTGTATTTATTAATATTTGGACTTATCATAAACGCCTTACTAAAAAAAAATTTTTTTCTGAAATAATACAAGTCAACATGCATGTTTTGGGCATCAGTGCACTTTAGCAGTGTTTACATCCACCCGTGAAGTCATATTTTAATAAAAATATATACATTTAATGGTAGGAGTAACGTTGATATTTACTAGATTTCTGATTTTTCGTGGCTACCCATGGGGGCGCTGTTAAGACACAGACTTAAAGGCCTACTGAAATGAATTTTTTTTATTTAAACGGGGATAGCAGATCCATTCTATGTGTCATACTTGATCATTTCGCGATATTGCCATATTTTTGCTGAAAGGATTTAGTAGAGAACAACGACGATAAAGATCGCAACTTTTGGTATCTGATAAAAAAAGCCTTGCCCCTACCGGAAGTAGCGTGACGTAGTCAATTGAACAGCCTCCTCACATTTTCCTATTGTTTACAATGCAGCTAGAGCGATTCGGACCGAGAAAGCAACGATTACCCCATTAAATTGAGCGAGGATGAAAGATTTGTGGATGAGGAACGTTAGAGTGAATGACTAGAATGCAGTGCAAGACATATCTTTTTTCGCTCTGACCGTAACTTAGGTACAAGCTGGCTCATTGGATTCCACACTCTCTCCTTTTTCTATTGTGGATCACGGATTTGTATTTTAAACCACCTCGGATCCTCTTGAAAATGAGAGTCGAGAACTCGAAATGGACATTCACAGTGACTTTTATCTCCACGACAATACATCGACGAAACACTTTAGCTACGGAGCTAACGTGATAGCATCGTGCTTAACTGCATATAGAAACAAAATAAATAAATCCCTGACTGGAAGGATAGACAGAAGATCAACAATACTATTAAACCAGGGACATGTAAATACACGGTTAATGCTTTTCAGCCTGTCGAAGGTTAACAATGTTGTTGCTAACGACGCCATTGAAGCTAACTTAGCAACCGTACCTCACAGAGCTTAGCTAAAAACATTAGCTATCCACCTACGCCAGCCAGCCCTCATCTGCTCATCAACACCCATTCTCACCTGCGTTCCAGCGATCGACGGTGCGACGAAAGACTTCACCCGATCACAGATGCGGTCGGCGAGACGGAGGAAGTTAAGGTGAGTTCGGCGGCTAACGCGTCTGCTATCAATCTCTGTCTTCCTGGTTGTGTTGCTGTAGTCTGCCGCTAATACACCGATCCCACCTACAACTTTCTTCTTTGCAGTCTCGATTGTGCATTAAACAAATTGCAAAAGATTCACCAACACAGATGTCCAGAATACTGTGGAATTATGAGATGAAAACAAAGCTATTTTGTATTGGATTCAATGGGGTACCGATACTTCTGTTTCACTGGCTACGTCACGCGCATACGTCATCATCCAAAGGCGTTTTCAACCGGAAGTTTAGCGGGAAATTTAAAATTGCACTTTAAAGTTAACCCGGCCGTATTGGCATGTGTTGCAATGTTAAGATTTCAACATTGATGTATAAACTATCAGACTGTGTGGTCGGTAGAAGTGGGTTTCAGTAGGCCTTTAAAAACCATATAGTTTTCCTAAAAGTAACACTGAACATGTATTTTAAAGATATAGGGGCACTTAGGCGGTGTTTGTATTCACCTCTGAAGCTTGTTAGATGGTCAAAAACATGGAGAAACCACCTTATAGCCTGACTATCGCCGTAGGAGGAGGGGCAACTCTGCCCAAAAAACATGGCTGCAAGAGGTTTTTGTGTTTAGATTGTGTATCAACACTTAGAACTGGCTTTCATTTGACATTACAGTCATGACCTACAATATATTGTACCGATGCAGAGAACTCCTGCTTCTCAAGCCTGAAAACCTATTTATATCTATTATTTTTCTAATTCTGACTTAACCGTAGTTTGTGCACCAATTGACTTTTAGTCCTTAATATATATTTTTATTTATTTATTTATTTATTTATTGTATAGTTAAACAATTGTATCACTTGCAAAGACAGAAAGCTTGTTTACCTTTGTCATCAGGAGGACTCATTACAGTGGGACTAATCATACAGAAGATTTTTGCAATTTTAAGGATATGGTCTTAAACTTTTAAGAGTCAACACACTTTTAAAAAATATATTGTTTCCTCCTTTTTGCATTTCAATGATTTATGCGATCCACTGGCGTCATTTTATTCCAGTTGTTGTTCAGGAGTGTATTTAGTAATATTTGGACTCATCATAAACACATGACTTACTAAAAATAAAAATAAATTCTGAAATAAAACAAGTCAACATGCATGTTTTGGGCATCAGTGCACTTTAGCAGTGTTTACATCCACCCGTGAAGTCTTTTTTTTTTTTTAAATATATACATTTAATGGTAGGAGTAACGTTGATATTTACTAGAATTCTGATTTCTCGTGGCTGCCCATAGGAGGCGCTGTTGAGATGCAGACTTAAAAACCATATAGCTTTCCTAAAAGTAACACTGAACATGTATTTTAAAGATATAGGGGCACTTAGGCCGTGTTTGTATTCACCTCTGAAGCTTGTTAGACGGTCAAAAACACGAAAAACGACCTTATTGTAGCCTGAATATTGAAGTAGGAGTGGGGCAACTGCCCAAATTTGAAAGAAAATGTTTGTGTTTAGATTATTGTGTATCAACACTTAGAACTGGCTTTCATTTGACATTACAGTCATGACTTACAATATGTTGTACCGATGCAGAGAACTCCTGCTTCTCAAGCCCGAAAACCTATTTATATCTATTATTTTTCTAATTCTGACTTAACCGTAGTTTGTGCACCAAATGACTTATAGGAGTGTATTTAGTAATATTTGGACTTATCATAAACGCCTGACTTACTAATTATTGTATTATTTTTTTCTGAAATAATACAAGTCAACATGCATGTTTTGGGCATCAGTACACTTTGGCAGTGTTTACATCCACCCGTGAAGTATTTTAGTTTTTAAATAATACATTTAATGGTAGGAGTAACGTTGATATTTACTAGAATTCTGATTTCTCGTGGCTGCCCATAGGAGGCGCTGTTGAGATGCAGACTTAAAAACCATATAGCTTTCCTAAAAGTAACACTGAACATGTATTTTAAAGATATTGGGGCACTTAGGCGGTGTTTGTATTCACCTCTGTAGCTTGTTAGACGGTCAAAAACACGAAAAACGACCTTATTGTAGCCTGACTATTGAAGTAGGAGTGGGGCAACTCTGCACAAATTTGAAAGAAAATGTTTGTGTTTAGATTATTGTGTATCAACACTTAGAACTGGCTTTCATTTGACATTACAGTCATGACTTACAATATGTTGTACCGATGCAGAGAACTCCTGCTTCTCAAGCCCGAAAACCTATTTATATCTATTATTTTTCTAATTCTGACTTAACCGTAGTTTGTGCACCAAATGACTTATAGGAGTGTATTTAGTAATATTTGGACTTATCATAAACGCCTGACTTACTAATTATTGTATTATTTTTTTCTGAAATAATACAAGTCAACATGCATGTTTTGGGCATCAGTACACTTTGGCAGTGTTTACATCCACCCGTGAAGTATTTTATTTTTTAAATAATACATTTAATGGTAGGAGTAACGTTGATATTTACTAGAATTCTGATTTCTCGTGGCTGCCCATAGGAGGCGCTGTTGAGATGCAGACTTAAAAACCATATAGCTTTCCTAAAAGTAACACTGAACATGTATTTTTAAAGATATTGGGGCACTTAGGCGGTGTTTGTATTCACCTCTGTAGCTTGTTAGACGGTCAAAAACACGAAAAACGACCTTATTGTAGCCTGACTATTGAAGTAGGAGGGGGGCAACTCTGCACAAATTTGAAAGAAAATTGCCCAAAAAACATGGCTGCAAGAGGTTTTTGTGTTTAGATTGTGTTCCTCCTCGCCGTCACCGTAGCTCGGTTTGCTTGCCCTACGAGTGTTGCGTTCACCCGCCTAATCCATACAAAACATTTACAAAAAATCCTAAATACATTTCAAACATGAAGGGGAAGCTAAATTGTGTTCGCTCATGATGGCTGCACTTGGTTAGCAAGGCAGACACCGACTGCCGCTGCGCTCATTTAGCAAGCGGGGGGGGGGGAAAAAGACTCAACTTAGCGATCATTTTGTTATTTTTCTCCAACCAAAAAGAGAAATATTTGCGATTTGACATACCTCCAAAAGCGATGTAGCTCATGCGAAAACAGTCCAAGGAAAATCCTCCCTCCCCGGCCAGAGGTGACTGCAACAACGGCTTCCTCCCCGGAGGAAGAAAAAAAATGTGAATTAGTTATGAGGAAATTCCAAAATGTGAGAAATTTCCCTCCAGTGTTTTTTTTTGTTTCCCCCCTCCAACGCTTCTTCTACCTTACATTACATTTCCTAGCAAATAGCGCCAAATAGAGAAGTCCGATCGGGCCTCGTAATAAAAAAAAAGGGGCTATGTCGCTGCACTCTGTGCGGAATTTTTTCGTCCGCCATGCACAAGGGCAGATTCCAAAATTACAGCGCCGGCCTGCAATAGCCTACATTAAAAAAGGAAAAAAATGGTGGGAAAAAAAAAAACTCTGGGAAGAAGAGGAGTGAGGCGGGGGGGGGTTTAGAATAGGTTGGCCGACTAAAAACGTACACGGCAAAGATTTACTTGTCACATTTCAAGTACCGGGTGTTTTGTTTTCGAGGCATGTTCAGTTTTACGTCACATTTAAAAAGGATTGACTGAATATTAACGGGTTGCGATACCAAGCACGCACTATGGCAGCGTTTGATGTACTTTGCACGCTTTTCGAAGGTAACGTTTTAGTTGGCCAACATTTTAATTTCAAAAAGCCCAATTCTGACATTTTGGGGCCTACACGTTATGGTCAGAGAAACCTCTTAAAATTCTGAGATCTGACAAATGGCTTTGTTTATTCCTATTCTTTTTTAACTAAATCTCATTTTTGAGAGCTTTGACATGTTAAAAAAATATTCCTGGTAGAAATACAGCCTGAGCGTGTCCCTTGTTGTTAATAATTAACACCACACAAAAAACAATGCAGAACTCATGCTGCAAAATGCATATCCCGTCGGCCATTGGTTTTCTTTTTTTTTCTTTTTTTTTTCTTTTAGCTTATTTCGAACATGAACACACTTACAGCATAATACATCACACAATTTCATATCATTTCTGTTTACATCAGGTCCGAAAAGGAGTAGGAAGAAGCAAAGCTTATTTAATCCAACCCTTTTCCCACTTCAGAGCGTTTACAAATACAGGTATATACCGTATTTTCCGCACTATAAGGCGCACCGGATTATAAGGCGCACCTTAAATGAATGGCCTATTTTAAAACTTTGTTCATATATAAGGCGCATAGAATAGACGCTACAGTAGAGGCTGGGGTTACGTTATGCATCCCGTAGTTGCGAGACCTGTTGTGGCTCAATATTGGTCCATATATAAATCGCACCAGATTGTAAGGCGCACTGTCAGCTTTTGAGAAAATTGGAGGTTTTTAGGTGCGCCTTATAGTGTGGAAAATACAGTACATTCATTTACTGACCTTTTCATAGTAAAATGACATCCGTGAATGAGCAATACAACAGTTTTGTAATATGTAATTAGTTAAGTCAGTCATTATAAACATACTGAGATGAAGAATATCTTATTTTTAATAAGGTTGAAAGTATTTCTCATAGTTCTTCTTTCTTTGTTTTGTTTTGCATGTAAGAATTTGGACCATTTCTAAGGATCTCAACTGATGTTTTTTTTTCGAGGTATGTTCAGTTTTACGTCACATTTAAAAAGGATTGACTGAATATTAACGGTTTGCGATACCAAGCACGCACTATGGCAGCGTTTGATGTACTTTGCACGCTTTTCGAAGGTAACGTTTTAGTTGGCCAACATTTTAATTTCAAAAAGCCCAATTCTGACATTTTGGGGCCTGCACGTTAAGGTCAAAGAAACCTCTTAAAAAATTCTGAGATCTGACAAATGGCTTTGTTTATTCCTATTCTTTTTTTTTTTTTAAACTTATTTTTGAGAGCTTTGACATGTTCAAAATATTCCTGGTAGAAATTATTATTATTATTAGCCTTTATTTAACCAGGTAAAATCCCATTGAGATCAAAGATCTCTTTTCCAAGGGAGACCTGGCCAAGAGGGCAGCAGCAAGGTTACATTAAAAACAGTAAACAAATACATAAAACATCACATTTACGACATTAAAAACTTGCTCACATAACACATGTGCATACAGACAAGGTAGACTGTATAATACAGCCTGAGCGTGTCCCTTGTTGTTAATAATTAACACCACACAAAAATCAATGCAGAACTCATGCTGCAAAATGCAGATCCCGTCGGCCATTTTTTATTTTTTATTTTTTTTAATTTTCTTTTGGCTTATTTCCAACATGAACACACTTACAGTATAATACATCACACAATTTCTTATCATTTCTGTTTACATCAAGTCCGAAAAGGAGTAGGTAGAAGCAAAGCTTGTTTAATCCTACCCCTTTCCCACTTCAGAGCGTTTACAAATATATTCATTCATTTACTGACCTTTTCATAGTAAAATGACACCCGTGAATAAGCAATACAACAGTTTTGTAATATGTAAGTAGTTAAAAGCCTACTAAAATGAAATGTTCTTATTTAAACGGGGATAGCAGATCCATTCTATGTGTCATACTTGATCATTTCGCGATATTGCCATATTATTGCTGAAAGGATTTAGTAGAGAACATCGACGATAAAGTTTTGGTCGCTGATAAAAAAGCCTTGCCTGTACCGAAAGTAGCGTGACGTCGCAGGTTGAAGGGCTCCTCACATTTGCACATTGTTTAGACCAGCAGCGAGAGCGATTCGGACCGAGAAAGCGACGTTTTCCCCATTAATTTGAGCCAGGATGAAAGATTTGTGGATGAGGAACGTCAGAGTGAAGGACTAGAGTGCAGTGCAGGACGTATCTTTTTTCGCTCTGACCGTAACTTAGGTACAAGGGCTCATGGGATTCCACGCTCTCTCTTTTTTCTATTGTGGATCACGGATTTGTATTTTAAACCACCTCAGATACTATATCCTCTTGAAAATCAGAGTCGAGAACGCGAAATGGACATTCACAGTGACTTTTATTTCCACGACAATGCATCGGCGAAGCACTTTAGCTACGGAGCTAACGTGATAGCATCATGCTTAAATGCAGATAGAAACAAAATAAATAAGCCCCTGACTGGAAGGATAGACAGAAGATCAACAATACTACAAAACTCTGGACCTGTAACCACACGGTTAATGCTGTACCGCCTGGCGAAGCCTAGCAATGCTGTTGCTAACGACGCCATTGAAGCTAATTTAGCTACGGGACCTCGACAGAGCTATGCTAAAAACATTAGCTCTCCACCTACGCCAGCTCTCATCTGCTCATCACGACCCGTGCTCACCTGCGTTCCAGCGATCGACGGCACGACAAAGGACTTCACCCGATCACCGATGCAGTCGGCGGCCCGGAGACGGAGGAAGTTAAGGTGAGGACAGCGGCGCGGCGGGCGTTGTAGCTTTCGACGACACCCCGGGCGCCATCAGAGTCGGCAAGAAACATATATTTCCACAAAGTTACGTACGGGCAAGCGATCAAATGTTTGGAAGAAAGCTGTACTCACGGTAGCGCGTCTGCTATCCAGCTCAAAGTCCTCCTGGTTGTGTTGCTGCAGCCAGCCGCTAATACACCGATCCCACCTACAGCTTTCTTCTTTGCAGTCTCCATTGTTAATTGAACAAATTGCAAAAGATTCACCAACACAGATGTCCAGAATACTGTGGAATTTTGAGATGAAAACAGAGCTGTTTGTATTGGGATACAATGGTGTCCGAATACTTCCGCTTCAACCCTTGACGTCACGCGCAAACGTCATCATACATAGACGTTTTCAACCGGAAGTTTCCCGGGAAATTTAAAATTGCACTTTATAAGTTAACCCGGCCGTATTGGCATGTGTTGCAATGTTAAGATGTCATCATTGATATATAAACTATCAGACTGCGTGGTCGGTAGTAGTGGGTTTCAGTAGGCCTTTAAGTCAGTCATTATAAACATACTGAGATGAAGAATATCTTATTTTTAATAAGGTTGAAAGTATTTCGCGTAGTTCTTCTTTCTTTGTTTTGTTTTGCATGTAAGAATTTGGACACTGCAAAAAGTCAGTGTTCAAAAACAAGAACAAAAAAATTACAAAAATTAGGGGTATTTTCTTTGAACTAAGCAAAATTATCTGCCAATAGAACAAGAAAATTCGGCTTGTCAAGACTTTCCAAAACAAGTCAAATTAGCTAACCTTAATGAACCCAAAAATACCTTAAAATAAGTATATTCTCACTAATAACAAGTGCACTTTTCTTGGTAGGAAAAAAAAGACTTTTTTGCGCAATGTGTTGAAAAATATTCTTAAATTAAGTAAATGCTAGTGCCATTATCTTTACATAATGATATGCGCTCGGCATCATGATTATTTTTACATGCTTGAAGTAAGAAATGATTACTTTAAAAAAGTAGTTTTATACTTGTGAGTGTTGATGACAGCTTTGCAACAGTTGATATTCTAGTTTCAAGCATGTTTTACTCAATATAGGTCATAAAATCTCAGCAACAAGCTGTAATATCTTACTGAGATAATTTAGGACCAAAACACTTAAAACAGTGGTTCTTAACCTGGGTTCGATTGAACCCTAGGGGTTCGGTGAGTCGGCCTCAGGGGTTCGGCAGAGGTCAAAACACAACCAACTCATCGTGTAAATACAAACTTCTCCCTATCTGCGTATTACGGATACGGCAACAGCTGACTGATTTGCAGGTGTGTAGTTTGTTGTGAGTTTATGCACTGTGTTGGTTTTGTTGTTTGAACAAGGTGATGTTCATGCACGGTTCATTTTATGCACCAGTAAAAAAACATGGTAACACTTTAGTATGGGGAACATATTCACCATTAATTAGTTGCTTATTAACATGCAAATTAGTAACATATTGGCTCTTAACTAGTCATTATTAAGTACTTACTAATGCCTTATTCGGCATGGCCTTATTACAACCCTAACCCTCTAACCCTGACCCTAACCCTAATCAAATAACTCTAAATTAAGTCTTTATTACTTAGAATATGTTCCCCTAGTGTCCAAATAACTCTAAATTAAGTCTTTGTTACTTAGAATATGTTCCCCATACTAAAGTGTTACCAAAAACATATAACTTTGTCTTGAATTTGAAAAAAAACCCAACATTTTATTTTTCATATGAAACTGGTGGGGTTCGGTACCTCCAACAAGGTTAAGAACCACTGACTTAAAACATGTAAAACACTATAACATAACATTTGCTTAGTGAGAAGAATGATCTTATCAGACAGAAAATAAGCAAATATCACCCTTATTTGAGATATTTAATCTTACTTAGATTTCAGTTTTTGCAGTGGACCATTTCTAAGGATCTCACCTGGCGTTTTGTCTTCGAGGCATGTTCAGTTTTACGTCACATTTAAAAATGATTGACTGAATATTAACGGTTTGCGATACCAAGCACAAACTATGGCCGCGTCCGATATACTTTGCACGCTTTTCGAAGGTAACGTTTTAGTTGGCCAACATTTTCATTTCAAAAAGCCCAATTCTGACATTTTAGGGCCTGCGCGTTATGGTCAAAGAAACCTCTTAAAATTCTGAGATCTGACAAATGGCTTTGTTTATTCCTATTATTTTTGACCAAATCTCATTTTTGAGAGCTTTGACATATTCAACATATTCCTGGTAGAAATACAGCCTGAGTGTGTCCCTTGTTGTAAATAATTTACACCACACAAAAAACAATGCAGAACTCATGCTGTAAAATGCAGATCCCGTCGGCCGTTTTTGCTTTGCATGGAAGAATTTGGGCCGTTTCTAAGGATCTTACCTGGTCAAACTCGTTTTCATTGAGGGCCACATCATATTGTTGGCTGCTCTTGTTACAGTTAAATATTTATGAGTTTTGAAGTATAATCTCCTCATGATATTACAGTAGTACACAATTCCCTATGCATTTGAATATTAGGGTTTTTTTAACGTACAAATTGGTGGATAATGTACTTTGTTTTTAAAATTATAAGTCAGTATAAGTATAAGTATTTTTTTCAAATAAAAAAAATGCCGGTATTATTGGTTAATACTTTACTTAAGGCCTTTTACCAAAAAGTCAAAGTATGCACAGATCATTTTGATTTTTTTTTTTTTGTAAAAAAAATACTATTATTATATTAAATATTTAAAGACAAAACGTAGTGTTAGCGTAGTGTTAAAGGTGGCAAAGTGTACTATTATTACTTATAACAGTGGTAAAAAAATAACAGTAAAAAAAAAAAAATTGTAAAAAGAATGAAGGGAATGAAAAAAAGCTGAAATTTAGATTCTAATAAATAATAATACTACATGTTAGAAAGCTAACAGTGAATTATATTTATATATACCGTAGCGCTTTTTCTCTAGTGACTCAAAGCGCTTTACATAGTGAAACCCAATATCTAAGTTACATTTAAACCAGTGTGGGTGGCACTGGTAGCAGGTGGGTAAAGTGTCTGGCCCAAGGACACAACGACAGTGACTAGGACGGCGGAAGCGGGAATCGAACCTGCAACCTTCAAGTTGCTGGCACGGCCACTCTTCCAACCGAGAAAAATGTAAAAAAAAAGTGTAAAAATAATGAATCTAATGAGAAAAAGCTTAAATTTGGATTCTAATAAATCATAATACTACATGTTATAAAGCTAACACTAACTTTTGTCTTTTTATGTCAGTTTTTATTTGGATTTTACAAAAACAACCTTTTTCAAAATGGCCCCCACATAATTTGACTTTTCAGTATGCAACCCTTGTTGAATATAGAATAGAATATAACAGAATAGAAAGTACTTTATTGATCCCTGGGGGGAAATTCAGCACCACAGTTCGCTCACAATAAACAATAAACACTTAGGTATTTTTTACATGTGAATAATATAAATACAGTCTATAATACAGCATTATTCACATGTAAATAATATAAATACAGTCTATTATACAGCATTATTCACATGTGAATAGTGTAAATACAGTCTATTATACAGCAGTATTCACATGTGAATAGTATAAATACAGTCTATTATACAGCACTATTTACATGTGAATAATATAAATACAGTCTATTATACAGCATTATTCACATGTGAAAAAAATAAATACAGTAAATACAGTTTATTATACAGCATTATTCACATGTGAATAATATAAAAAACAAGTTTGGACCCCACTGAGTTGTTAGTATTTAATTGTTAGCTTTTTCTTAGCACATCACAAGTTTTTAGTCTTTTTTTGAAATTCTGACTTTTGTTTTCTTATCCAAAAATATGCTTCGGTCCAACAAAACTGGAGTTGCTGGACATTACCGTGTTAACGTAATGTTTTTTACATTGTCAGATAATTCTCAAGCGTGAAATACATGTATGCAGTACATGCAATTGTTCTGTCAAAACTGAAACAATTAATACGTTTAGTAAGAAAGATTAAGTACTTTATTGATGCACACTATTTCCAGGCTTTCGCTGGCCGCATAAATTGATGTGGCAACCAGATCGGGTCACCGGACCTTGAATTTGACACATGTGTTCTAGTGAATTTACTCAACCAGCGCCAGAAAAAACGCAGTGCTTTCCCGAGTTCACCTGTTGTGATCCCCTGTCGTTCCCCTCTGGATTCTGGACTGCCTCCCTTGGATCTCGACCTCTCGCTTGACTGCTTTGTCCCTCCTCTCGCTCAACACAACACTTGGTAACACACACTACAGCTAACTACACACATAGCCTCACGCACACACTCTTGGGTTCTGTCACACACACCATTCTATAGTTTATTTGTTAGCATTGTTTGATTATTATATATATATATATATAATAAACCATAGAGCTTTACTGCCCCCTTGTGTCTGTGCCGTCAACTCCATCCAGTAAACATAACACCGTGTGGAGGAAAATCTATTCCCAAGTGGGCCGGAATGGTAAAATCATGGCATGATAACTTAAAAATAAAGACAACTCCAGGTTGTTTACTTTGTTTTACTTTGGCCAAAAATAGAACAAGCACATTCTGAAAACGTACAAATCACAAATAATCCTCTGGACAAAACACTTCAAGTTTGTTGAAAGTTCTGAGGAAATTGGTGCAGCTTCAAAAACACAATGAGCTTAGACTTCGTCTCAGTGTATCTACAAAGCCAGGATTAAACTTTAAGTCACAGTCTTTCTTGGATTGAACCAAAACACAACATGTAAACTCTTCTAGGTATCTAGGTATCGCCTCTGGCAGATTTCGTACAGCATGGCAACATAAGCTAGCTGAATTCTGATTGGATACAAACTAAAACTAAAAACAACAGCACTGGAAGGAGCATAATATGACATGAAGAGAATATGAATACTTTTTGATATTTAGGGAAAGTAAATTAAAAAATATTGTATCTTTAATTATGATCATGATTTCTGGTTATGTTAGGCCAGCAGAGAAAGCCTTGCTGACCCTGATGGCATACCACTGGGTGTATGTAACCTTTATTCGATATTAAGTTAATTAGATTTAAGATATGAGGAATGCTTAAAGCTTTCAGCATTTTTGTTGTATAGTCATGTCAAGCCATGTTTCATTCTCTTGACTGCATATTTAAATAATCCTCTTTGATCATCATACAGATCCTGGATCTATTGCATCCAACTTTCTGCAT
This sequence comes from Entelurus aequoreus, assembly GCF_033978785.1. Taxonomy (NCBI): domain Eukaryota; kingdom Metazoa; phylum Chordata; class Actinopteri; order Syngnathiformes; family Syngnathidae; genus Entelurus; species Entelurus aequoreus. The sequence goes on along the minus strand of NC_084751.1, from coordinate 12,808,677 downwards.
TATATTCATCTTCAAAGGGCATTTTGCCATTTGGGTATTTTCATTTTTTATATTATCTGTCACAGCTTTGACTTTCTGTTGCAATTCTTTGCTGCCATGTTTATAGAGTTTCTCAAACGCACTTCTTCTCATCCCACTATTTGTCTTTGGCTTCTTTACGATATTTTTTTTATTTATGTGTTGAGTTGATTATATTTTTCCTGTCTTCCATCAGTCAAATACATTTATTGATTTGATTCCATTTTTGCACAATTTCATCTTCTAGTTTGAATGGTATTTTTAACAGTCAACTGCAGATCTTTTATCAATTCTTCATTCCTATCTGTATTCAATGTTTCATTGTTTCTCGCTAGGAAGGGGTATTGTTTACATTTTAACCAACAGTACCCCTCGCCACCCCGAAAGGGACAAGCGGTAGAAAATGGATGGATGGATAGTACAAAATCATTACTTTTGAAACAGGGCCAATGCTTAAATGGTGTATTTAAAACATCCACATTTCTGTTAAAAAAAATGATGCTCCTTTTATTTTTACAAATTTTGTTACAGTCAAATTGATGCGCTCTGACATTTACAGCTTCAATCTGTCATAGATTTTTTTTTTTAAACATATTTTATGTATTTTTGAGCCACAATACCCAGCAATATGTTTGGAGGAAAAAGGTGAGGCCTTTAATCCCAGGAACACCAATCCTACCGTCAATCATGGTGGTGGTAGTATTATGCTCTTGGCCTGTTTTGCGGCCAATAGAACTGGTGCTTTATAAAGAGTAAATGGGACAATGAAAAAGGAGGATTACCTCCAAATTCTTCAGGACAATCTAAAATCATCAGCCCGGAGGTTGGGTCTTGGGCGCAGTTGGGTGTTCCAACAGGACAATGACCCCAAACACACGTCAAAAGTGATATAGGAATGGCTAAATCAGGCTAGAATTAAGGTTTTAGAATGTCCTTCCCAAAGTCCTGACTTAAACGTGTGGACAATGCTGAAGAAACAAGTCCATGTCAGAAAACCAACAAATTTAGCTGAACTGCACCAATTTTGTCAAGAGGAGTGGTCAAAAATTCAACCAGAAGCTTGTGGATGGCTACCAAAAGCGCATTATTGCAGTGAAACTTGCCAAGGGACATGTAACCAAATATTAACATTGCTGTATGTATACTTTTGACCCAGCAGATTTGGTCACATTTTCAGTAGACCCATAATAAATTCATAAAAGAACCAAACTTCATGAATGTTTTTTGTGACCAAAAAGTATGTGCTCCAATCACTCTACCCACAAAAAAATAAGAGTTGTAGAAATTATTGGAAACTCAAGACAGCCATGACATTATGTTCTGTACAAGTGTATGTAAACTTTTGATCGTGACTGTATGTACATTTATTCAGTTATAAACATTCATTCACTTTCTTCTTTCCTTCATAGATCTAAACTTTACCGCTGCCGGTATTTTTTCCTATATCTTTATTGTAATTTTCAGAATGTGTTTGTTCTATTTTTGGCCAAAGTAAGACAAAGAAAACAATCTGAAGTTGTCTTTATTTTTTAGTTGTAATGCCATGATTTTAATATTCCGGCCCGCATGTGCACAGATTTTCCTCCATAACTTAAAAATAACAATACTACAGTAGTATTGGCCACCAAATGAGACCAAACCAATCAGAGCATGCTGTTCAGTATCGTTGCCACTGATTGGTTCAGCCTCAGGTAGCTTAACTATATTGGGTAAAAATAGTGTAAAGGTGACTACATGGTGTTATTTTATATCTGGAGGGCTCTCAGAATGTAAAAACACGCATTTAGATGGTAGTGAGCAGGTTTTTGATGCTCTAGCTATGAAAATATGCGATTCATAATTGATAATTCCTACTTCGCGGATATTCTTTTAGCACGGCTAGGCCTAGAACCCATAAACAAGGAATAGCGGTTAACAAGGGTTTACTATTGTAACTTTAATATTTCAATAATGTAAATGAGATGATAAATAAATAATGCATTGAAAAACGAGAAATAAAACCCACATCAATTTGTCATAATCCCAATTATGGTAGAAAAAACAACAGCAATGCAAAAAACAAAAAAAACGACTTGCTTGTAATGAAATGTAATGTTGGTGTTCATAATTCTGGAATATGTGAACGCACCAATCCAGGAAGTGGTGTGTTAAGTTAAAGTTAAAGTACTCATGATTGTCACACTCACACTGGGTGTGGTGAAATGTGTCCTCTGCATTTGACCCATTCCCTTGTTCACCCCCTGGGAGGTGAGGGGAGCAGTGGGCAGCAGCGGTTCTGCGCCCGGGAATCATTTTTGGTGACTTAACCCCCAATTCCAACCCCTGATGCTAAGTCTTTGGTATGATTCGGCCGGTGTTTGAACTCACAACCTACCGATCTCAGGGCGGACATTCTAACCACTAGGCCATTGAGTAGGTGTTGTTGTTGATATTGTAGCCAGCGCTACAGCACTATAGTTGTTGTATCCAAGTGCTGGTGTTAAGGTCGGCAATAAAGTTTCAAAAGAGCATCAGACTCAGTGTGCCTTCTATTTACAAGACGTTACTTGCACAATATCACCAGTACCCTTATGGAACCGAGTTGCGGTACCCGGCCCTGGCTCTACTGACCTTCTTTCTATTTAATGTTACAAATTACTGGACTGCGATCCAATGTCTGCCCCTGGATACAATATTACTGTACCTACTGTACAATGTTTTTAACATGTTCATTCACCATCATGTGATTTATGATTAACGTGACTAATCTGATTTTTGTCAGTGGCGGGTCGTGCGCTTCCCATCTAGGCCTTCAGTGATGTCCGATTACCTCTCAAAATACCATAATTTATGTCGCCGCATGACCACGGCTTGAAAAATACTATGCAGAAACACACTTGCGCATGACTGGGCATTGAATCACCTCAATTTGTCACCAGTGTACAAAACGGGCTATTTTTCCGCGCATTTAAAAATCAATAAACCCGAATCGGATGTGGTACTGTCAAAATTAAAATAATTGTAAAAAACATATTGAATATGTAAACATATATTTCAACTCACAATTTGTAAAGCCATTGGTATCGCTCGTAGTTGGTTGATTCGAGTGGAATTGGCAGGCAAACCATTTCACCACCAGGACAGCTTAACTCGTTTTCAGGATCGGCCGACCTCGTCTCACAAGATCTAGTCTTTCTTGAAATATCCTTCTTGAAAATGCCCTTGCAAATATATATCTGCCACCTAATCAACGTTTTGCTCTGCTTCTGAATATCAACACCGCAAAGACACAAGTCATGTGCATAAACACCACCAACCCTACACCTATCACCATCAATGGCGTGCCTCTTGATTTTGCAGAGGACTTCACATACCTGGGGAGCCTCATCAGCAAGGACAATGGAGCGAAAAAAGACATCCAAGCAAGGCTCTCCAAAGCTCGTGGGGCTTTCGCAAGATTGCAGCCAATCTGGAAGTCCCGACAGTACCATCTTAGGACAAAGATTCAACTCTACAACAGCTGTGTGAAATCAGTCCTCATGTACGGCTCAGAATGCTGGCGAGTGGTTAAAGGAGACATGAATAAAATCAGTGCCTTCCACAATGGGAGCCTTAGAAAAATCTGCCGAATCTTCTGGCCCAACAAAATAACAAACAAGGAGCTGTACACCAAAACAGGATGCAGAGATGTGGTCCGTGAAATAAAACTTAGGCGACTCAGATGGCTACGCCATGTTCTGAGAATGGACAACGAGAGGATACCAAAGGCAGCGTTAAGATGGACACCACCGGGAAAACGTAAGCCAGGGCGGCCAAAGAACATCTGGCGAAGAACAGTTGAAGGGGAGCTGAAAGAGATGAAGCTTACATGGGGCGAGGCACATAGACTAGCACAGCAGCGAGATGAATGGCGTCGAGTCGTCGAAGCCTTATTTCCCATCCGGGAAGAAGAGGATTAAGTAAGTAAGTAAGTAAGTCTTTGTTGGTTAAAAAAGTGAGTACTGCTGATTTCTCCGCTGGCCGGGTACGGCTATAGTGCTACTTTCTGATTTCGTAAATCACAACTTGTGATTGGATACTTGGGAAAGACAAATGAGTATCCAATCACAGTCAAGTTCAACGTAAGGCTACTGTCAACAACTTGTGATCTGATCAGCTATCACAACTGTCTGTTAACTGAATGTACTCTGTTCGTTAAACTGCACAGCACAGTTCAGAAGGCCTCGGCAGAATTCATACAGTGCTGGCAACAAGCTAGCTGAATTCTGATTGGATAAAAGCTCTAACTTGAAAGAGCAACATTGATTTATTGATGATTGATTGATGTGTTGTTTTGGGTGTTGAAAGCAAGTGTTAGAGATTGCCTTCATGCTTTCTTTAAATAAAGGTAAAACAATTCTTGTGTGAAGACAATATAAACTGTCAGCTTTTAAGAGTCATCTCTTAATCAAAAAACTATAGCAAAGCACAAAAGCACGATATTAACAAATAGATATGACAATTCCTGAGGAAACTACGTGTGAATGCTGTCAACGCTGAGGCCGAACTGCAATGGCGTCAAGTCAAGCGCCCAGAGCACGGGGCGAACCCGAACCGAAATGCCGGCGAAATAGCTTGCGTCAGCACGCGTCGAGTACCAACTTATATGACGCTGAGCCTATACGCCTGCTGAAGCCGAACTGAAATGCTGCATGCTAACATGCTAACAGGTAGTATGTGTTAACCAAGGTATATTACTCAGTGTTACGTGCGGCGGGGGAAGGAGACGACACATGTAAATGTTACCAGAGTTTGTTGTATGTGCGTGTTGGATGAATCCTTCGTCCGACCGAAGGGGCAAGGCGAGAAGAAAGTCCGTGGAGAGAAGCAATGAGGTCCGTGTTCAAACAGGGTGTCAGGTTCAAACACTGATGACATCTATTAAACAGACAAGAAGCAAGGAATTAAACAGAGACATAATTCAATTTAGCTTATTGAGGAGAAACATCTGGGCTGTACTCTTTGTACCGTCTTCCACCACGCTCTGACGAAAGGTTGCACGCATCCTCTTTTATTTGGGACTTTCCCTGATTACATGGCAGGAAGGGTAAACAGCCGTCGCCTTTGGTTGCAAAACAGTTAAAAGAAAAGGTCCCTGGAGGGGGGTCAGGTCCTGCTTCCTCTCCGCTTTGTAGATCCCAGGTCAAGACAAAATCTTCCTGTGGATTACAATAGATCAAAGAAACCGACACCTTCATGTCGCTTCCCATCGTACACAGTGGAGTTTTACAAGCCTTTTGATTGGTAAGATCAAAGACAGCTTTTGTCTGCTAGCCGGGAACTCACAGTGAAACACAAAGTTTTGTGATAACTTAGATACAATTATTCTGAGACAGGGGTTCGAGGATCGAGGGACGCAGTCCGGAATCCAGAAGGAAATCGAGGCATACAGCTCGATCACGGGAAACAGGAGAAGCACTGCGGGGAACACGAAGGGCATAAGACACGGGAACGGGGAATTGATTGATTGATTGAGACTTTTATAAGTAGGTTGCACAGTGAAGTACATATTCCGTACAATTGACCACTAAATGGTAACACCCGAATAAGTTTTTCAACTTGTTTAAGTCGGGGTCCACTTAAATTGATTCATGATACAGATATATACTATCATATATACTATCATCATAATACAGTCATCACATAAGATAATCACATTGAATTATTTACATTATTTACAATCAGGGGTGTGGAGGGGGGGGAGGATATGGACATCAAGTAGTGGACATAGAGAGAGAGAGAGAGAGAGAGAGATCAGAAGGCATAAGAAAAAGAAAAAGTATCTGCATTTGATTGTTTACATTTGATTATTAGAAATCCGGGGAGGGTGTTAGTTTAGGGTTGTAGCTGCCTGGAGGTGACCTTTTATTGCGGTTTTGAAGGAGGATCAATCACAGAGAGAGAGCATGTACGCAGGAGGGAAGCCAGAGACGGGATGCTTACGACGAGGAGTGAACTACGTTCCGGCACTGGATCTTCGGGTCCGCTGGTCTTTATGCTGTCTGTCTTCATTAGTCCCAGGTGCGCTGATTACTGATTGCCTGCAGCTTTGCCGGCGCGTGGCAGTGATGCGGCCAGAGCGAACAGCGGCGTGTTCCGGCGCGCTTCCAGCGGAGGTGCCAGCCGAGCTTGCAGCAGAAGGCATGAGGGATTGCGCATGCACCGTGACACTCTGAGGTGTACATGTGTGGAATCAGATAAAAAAGTTAACATGCTAACAGGCAGCATCTGTCAAGTGCCATGTTTTATGACACAGATGTATACAGCGGAAAAACAAGTAGGAAAAAATAGCATGCTAACATTAGCATGTTTACATTTAGCATGTGCCATGTGCCAAGTCATACGACTCTGAAGTGTATGGAGGGCAACATTGGCGCTAATGTTAGCATGCTAACAGGTAGCAGGTACCAAAAAAACATGTTAATGATAGCATTTTAACAGTTAGTATGCCTCAGGTACCCAGGTAAACAACTCTGAGGTGTACGGTAGCAAAAAAAGCAACAATAAAAAATGTTAGCATGTGTTAACTACATGCATTGCCTTTAATAGAAAGGCTGCCCCTATGAGAAATTAATTTAATTCAGGCATGTTGCCTCCACCCAAGATGACCACCACGATGAGCTTCTCTGCTAATGCCTGAAGGACCCTCACTAGCTTGAAAGCAGCCTACTCAGCTGCCCCTTTGAAAAGCCTTATAATTAGCTCATAGTCATTGGTCAAGAGGAGATCAAAGAGGCAAAAGAAACCAATCACCTCAGCAAAATTCTTCCCTAGGGTTGGGTCAGAGTGTATCCAATCAACAAATGACAAGCTAATGTTTTCCCGAGGGATGGAGCGAGTGAGGAGCTTTGAAGAGGCTGTGAAGAGATCATCATTCAATTCTATGGGGAAATTAATAGCAGAAAATGGCAATTTGCGAAAAAGCGCGGGCATTTTTCGAAAATAATTTTTTTGTTTCTCACGTGTCCCGAACGAGCTGAACATTTTGGTCTTTGATCGGTGCAAATCGGTGGACACATATGCGAGGAGAAGCCAGCCAAAAATAATGTCGGCAATCAGAATAACAGAATAACATTAGGGTGAATGCTTCTGGGCATCTACACAATGAAGTCACCTTGGTTATGATTTAAGTTAAAGTCTCACTCTGCATTTGACCCATCCCCTTGTTCCACCCCCTGGAAGGTGAGAGGAGCAGTGAGCAGCAGCGGTGGCCGCGCTCGGGAATCATTTTTGGTGATTTAACCCCCAATTCCAACTCTTGATGCTGAGTGCCAAGCAAGGAGGCAACGAGTCCCGTTTTTATAGTCTTTGGTATGACTCGGCCGGGGTTTGAACTCACGACCTACCAAACTCAGGGCGGACACTGACACATTTTTTTTTTCTTTGCATGTTGTAGGCATTTGTTTGTCTTCATCGATTTGTCCTACTTTATCCTCACTATGGTCTGTAGTTGTCATGTAAACTTGCATCATCTACAAGTACCGTATTTTTCGGACCATAGTTAAGTACCAATGATTGTCACACACACACTAGGTGTGCCGAAATTATTCTCTGCATTTGACCCATCACCCTTGATCACCCCCTTGGTTGGTGAGGGGAGCAGTGAGCAGCAGCGGTAGCCGCGCTGTAATCATTTTTGGTGATTTAACCCCCAATTCCAACCCTTGATGCTGAGTGCCAAGCACTATAGCACGGGGAGCTAATGGAATAGCTAAGAAGAAAACAAATGGCTAAGTGTAGCTCAGGAATCCAGAAGTAATTGCATGGAAGCAAATAAAAAAACAAACCAGACTGAGTGTGGCGAAAAACGGCAATACGTATCTCTCTGATTAGTGCCCATGAGCAAGTGAGCGTCCCGAACACTAATCAGAGGCAGGTGAAAACAATCTGCAGTCATGGCAACTAAAAACACAAACCCAGGGGTGCTGAGGGAGTCAAAAACTAAACTAACATGATCCGGGCAGCGGATCATGACAATACTTCCCCCCTTAAGGACAGTTTCCAGATGTCCCCAGAAAACAAAAAGACCAAGTCCAAGAGTCACGGAAGTCACTGAGATCTTTAATAAATCTACTTTTAGAACAGTGATAACGGTAATAATTATTTCAATCAGAGGTATTAGTTTATGGAACAAACTTGATAGTGGAATAAAACAATGTAAATCTATTTATCTTTAAAACAATGTAAAAATCATGATGATGATGAAAAGATATGATTACGTACAATTATTTCTAAAATGAAAATATGGCGTTTTAGTCGCCAACATTGAAAATCAGTTCTTGTATTTGTGAAAATAGGGTGCATATATTATACGTTTTTAACTTCTTTCTGCTCCTTTTCATTCATAATTTACTTTAATGTTATGTTGATTCTTTGATTTGTATTCCCTTGTTTGATTCTTTATAGATGAGATAAATAAATGAACTGAACTGAACTCTTTCATCATAATTCCAACATAACTTACATTCTACTTCTATCTTTATTCACTTATTCCCATTGAGTCAATGTTCAGTCCGGCAATTGTTTTATTAGATTTATTTTCCAGGTTCATGTAATGTTCTTACATTCCAGGGTTCCAACCTGAAATATTTCCCCCCTGGTATTCAGATGAGTTACATCATGGTTTCCAATGCTGGTCTGTTTCCTCTAGTATCATTAGAACTCTTCCCACCTGGAAGTCCCTTGCCCTGATGCTATTGACAGAGGACTTTGCTGCAAAGGGGCCCAGCATGGTTCTTTCTACTCAATGCTTTCCTGCTTACACTCATGACTAGCTGTGGGAAATCACCCAGTAGGGTCCCTGTCCTTTTTGAGATGCTCGACCAATTGTCTTTTTCTTGCCAAGACAATACTCGAGTGTGCCACCCACTGTGCTTCCGCTGTAATCTGGGCCGTTGACCACACTGGCTCCTCTATCTTGTTCACCGGGGACCTCACCGCACAAAAAACCCTTTTTCACAGCAAAGTTGAGATGTATCGAGAGCAGTGTTGGGTTAGTTACTGAAAACCAGTAACTAGTTACAATTACTAGTTACTTAATTTCAAAAGTAACTCAGTTACTAACTCAGTTACTTACATCAAAATGTAATGCGTTACTGTGAAAAGTAACTATTTAGTTACTTCTTTTTTTCTTCTTTTTTTTAAAGCTCCCATTAATGCCCTTTTAGCCTTCATTTCAGTACTGTTATTGCACTGGAGAATAATACAATCTGTTGATCAACTTGACATGCATTTTTATTTTTATTTTAACATAATTAATGAAAAACAGTGCAACATAAAAAGGCATTTCTCCTTTCTTTAAACTTGGACCAATGACCATTAATAAAAAACAACTTAAAGTGCAACATAAGAAGGCACATCATCTTCCTTGAAACATAGGTAGTGAAATAAAGCCTGACATCTCGAGTGATGCTGCTGTCTTCCACACTTGGAGTCATGGGTTGTAGAATCCTTGTTTTCAGTGGCAGGATCATTGACACAGATGGTGAAGTTTCAGTGCTCAGTGGAGATGTAACACTTTTGAGGGGTTTAAGCACCTGGAGGACCTCCTCTGCCACTCTCACATCATCATCAGACAGGTTGAGGATGTCTTTGACATTTTTCTTCAGGGTCTTGTGGGTCAATGCAGAGTATATAGCTGCCTGCTGCTCCAACATATCATAAGTGGAGTTCCACTTCATTGGGACATCATGTATGAGTTTTATGAGTAGGCAGCTTTAGCATTTCTTGCAGTAACTCATCATGTAGTAACGGTAACTGAGTTACTGAATATAAAAAAATAACGTGTTAGATTACTAGTTACCGCCGAAACTAATGGCGTTACAGTAACGCGTTAGTTTTTGCTTTGTCTTAAGTACATGAGCAGCTGTTGTGCTAGGAAACCTCCTTCCTGATCCATCCTATTGACTGAGATTCCCTTCTGTGATGCCAAATTCACTACATGTGCAAAGCACCTATCTGTGGTCCCAGTTCGCATCATGTAGTAACAGTAACTGAGTTACTGAATATAAAAAAATAACGTGTTAGATTACTAGTTACCGCCGAAACTAACGGCGTTACAGTAACTTTGTAACGCGTTAGTCCCAACACTGATCGAGAGTGAACTGAACTCGGAAAAGTGCGGTGCCTCACACCGACTTCATGACTGGCGTACCCACATTTCTACATGCAAAAAAAGACTGGACATAAAATGCATTTAAAGGCCTACTGAAACCTACTACTACCGACCACCCAGTCTGATAGTTTATATATCAATGATGAAATCTTAACATTGCAACACATGCCAATACGGCCGGGTTAACTTATAAAGTGCAATTTTAAATTTCCCGGGAAATATCCGGCTGAAAACGTCTTGGTATGATGACGTTTGCGAGTGACGTCACGGATTGTAGCAGACATTTTGGAACAGCACGGTGGCCAGCTTAAGTCGTCTGTTTTCATCGCAAAATTCCACAGTATTCTGGACATCTGTGTTGGTGAATCTTTTGCCGTTTGTTTAATGAACAATGAAGACTGCAAAGAAGAAAGCTGTAGGTGGGATCGGTGTATTAGCGGCTGGCTACAGCAACACAACGCCGTCCGCCACCGCGCCGCTGTCCTCACCGGTGTCTGGGTTGACTTCCTCCGACTCCGGGCCGCCGACCGCACCGATGATCGTGGTGAAGTCCTCCGTCGCGCCGTCGATCGCTGGAACGCAGGTGAGCACGGGTGGTGATGAGCAGATGAGGGCTGGCGTAGGTGGAGAGCTAATGTTTTTAGCATAGGTCTGTCGAGGTCCCGTAGCTAAGTTAGCTTCAATGGCGTCGTTAGCAACAGCATTGCTAGGCTTCGCCAGGCGGGACAGCATTAACCGTGTGGTTACAGGTCCAGGGTTTAGTTCAGTGTCTCCTGATAGTAGAAGTAATAGTAGTATTGTTGATCTTCGGTCTATCCTTCCTGTCAGGGGCTTATTTCTTCTATTTCTATCCGCAGTTAAGCACGACGCTATCACGTTAGCTCCGAAGCTAAAGTGCTTCGCCGATGTATTGTCGTGGAGATAAAAGTCACTGTGAATGTCCATTTCGCGTTCTCGACTCTCATTTTCAAGAGGATATAGTATCCGAGGTGGTTTAAAATACAAATCCGTGATCCACAATAGAAAAAGGAGAAAGTATGGAATCCAATGAGCTCTTGTACCTAAGTTACGGTCAGAGCGAAAAAAGATACACCCTGGCGTCCTGCACTGCACTCTAATCCTTCACTCTCACTTTCCTCATCCACAAATCTTTCATCCTCGCTCAAATTAATGGGGTAATCGTCGCTTTCTCGGTCCGAATCGCTCTCGCTGCTAGTGGGAATGATTGTAAACAATACAGATGTGAGGCGCTCCACAACCGGTGACGTCACGCTACTTCCGGTACAGGCAAGGCTTTTTTATCAGCGACCAAAAGTTGCAAACTTTATCGTCGATGTTCTCTACTAAATCCTTTCAGCAAAAATATGACAATATCGCGAAATGATCAAGTATGACACATAGAATGGACCTGCTATCCCCGTTTAAATAAGAACATTTCATTTCAGTAGGCCTTTAATGCTTCATATTCATATTAGGGAAGAGGCCTAATAATTTGTCTAGGCAATCTTTTTGCCACCTATTGCTGTCACAATGTGTTCCTGTGACTCCAGCACAGCTTGTGGCCAGTTGGGCTGACAGCGGCAACAGCCGGTGGTTGCGGCACAATAATGGCACCGGAGACGGTGGAGGAATATCCTGACTTTGCTGTCGAGTAATAATTAGTGATGTGTACCGACACTGAAATATTGATACCGCCGAGACCAGATATTTATGATGTAACATTGATCCTCAAATCAAAAGATCGATACTTTTGATACTTCGGTTATTTGAGATAATGTATATTGTTAACAGGAACACAGTGGAAAAGGTAACCCAAGTTGTGAATGAGGCGATGTGCCAGTGTTGGATGCTTTTGTTGGGTGTTGTTTACATTATTTTCACGTTCAAATTCATGCAACTGGACTGTGAATGTGTTTTTTATGCTAATGATAGTTTTTAACACGACATTTATTTAAATGTTTTTTTAGACTTAAGTTAAAAATCGTACTGTCTGATTGTGGCGGTCCGCTCCCTGTACGATCAGTGTCAGAGCTTGGTCCGCATTGCCGGCAGTAAGTCGGACCCGTTTCCAGTGAGGGTTGGACTCCGCCAAGGCTGCCCTTTGGCACTGATTCTGTTCATAACTTTTATGGACAGAATTTCTAGGCGCAGTCAAGGCGTTGAGGGGATCCGGTTTGGTGGCTGCAGGATTAGGTCTCTGCTTTTTGCAGATGATGTGGTCCTGATGGCTTCATCTGGCCAGGATCTTCAGCTCTCACTGGATCGGTTCGCAGCTGAGTGTGAAGCGACTGGGATGAGAATCAGCACCTCCAAGTCCGAGTCCATGGTTCTCGCTCGGAAAAGGGTGGAGTGCCATCTCCGGGTTGCGGAGGAGACCCTGCTCCAAGTGGAGGAGTTCAAGTACCTCGGAGTCTTGTTCACGAGTGAGGGAAGAGTGGATCGTGAGATCGACAGGCGGATCGGTGTGGCGTCTTCAGTAATGCGGACGCTGTATCGATCCGTTGTGGTGAAGAAGGAGCTGAGCCGGAAGGCAAAGCTCTCAATTTACCGGTCGATCTACGTTCCCGTCCTCACCTATGGTCATGAGCTTTGGGTTGTGACCGAAAGGACAAGATCCCGGGTACAAGCGGCCGAAATGAGTTTCCTCCGCCGGGTGGCGGGGCTCTCCCTTAGAGATAGGGTGAGAAGCTGTAGTAGAATTTCTGACCTTTTGACCTATATTTCTTGTCTTTTAAGAATGTACGCTCATTTTCAATACTCTTGTATTTTTGTGCCATTGAATGGACCAGTTGTGGGACAAAAGTGAATATTAAGTCGTGCCAACCTGTCTACAGAATGTGTTGACTGTCTAAAGGATTCGAGTTGTTATGGAACAGATAGGAAAAGCAAAACAAGACATTGACGCACTCGATAAGGAACGATGACGCACAACAGACATATAAAAAATGGCAGAAGACCGGAACTCGAGGGTGATTTTGGCTTGTGTGTGTCTTGTTTGCTCCGGAGTAACTTGTGGTTTGTCTGCACGGCCAACTCAATTCAACCTGCACTTCTGATAATGGGTAAATACATTTGTTGTACTAAACTACTTTTGTTGCCTGCTTAAGCTTCGGACAATCCACTACACAAATTGGCGTCACGAACAGGATGGTTTAGAAGCTGGATGTGGGTAAATTATGGTTGGATTGAGTTGTTTTATATGTGATCATTTGTATGTGTGTTTGTTGAAAACTTGTGATTTCTTGTTTTTAACATAAGGGGATTGTTGATAGAATTTTGGTGGTTTGGAGTGTAGAAGCATAGACGATGTGAGACGAAAAATTTCTTTTAACCTCTTCATCCTCTGTCGTTGTTGGCAGAGGATGCTTCTTTCTGCAAGTACATTAGGTTAGCCGGAGTTGGATACAGCTAAATTATAGGCAAGAGTTGCTAAACTGGTGTGACATTTGGCCCATACAAATTGATGACGTCTATGAAGGTGCGACATATCTGTTTATGTGGAAACTGCAGCGGTGGGAAAAGCCTCGTATAGGTGACCGCTCATTGACTCCGGTAAAGGAGATCAACTGAGCGTATAGCTGTCACGACGAATTTGGAAATTTGCTGCAAATAGACAGGTATTGATCGGGCTGCATATGGTAGAGCTTTGGTGAAACTTGGTGAAACTGTATGGACTGACCAGACACGAGTCTGTAGGATGCTGGGTGATTTCCAGTGGTCCTATTGGGCGTTAGGCCAGGTTTTTCCGTGTTGGTCAGGGATAACGCAGGTGTTGTTCCAATGAAACGGGTTAATCGCCGTTTTATGAGCAATGATGGAACCTGGTTTTTGTGTTATGAGACGGCCGATTCCACAAAAGCACGCGTGTATTAGTTGTTTATATTGGTCCGGACCAGGGGGGCGTGGGTTGTGGGATAAAAATGTGTGTTTTTTAAATGTATATATATATAAATCTGCGTATTGTAATAACATTTGTGTAGCATCTGGTTTCTTATCTGGTTTAATTCCCCCCTTCCTTTTCCTCCCCCCCTCTCGCAACCTCCCCCCTTCACGCTTTTTCTCACAGCCCCGCTATCTGTAAAAGTTTGGAAATTGTCTAAAATGTGTGTGCGTGTGAGAAAGTAGACAAAGTTTATGTACAGAAAACATATGAGTGTATGATCTATCCATTTAATTATCTTATTCCGCTCTCGGAGGTTGGATCGCGGGGGCAGCAGCCTAAGCAGGGAAGTCCAGAATACCCTCCTTAAACTTGACTATTTGTCCATCTAAGAGTGAATGATAAATGTTGTTCTTATTATTAAGGTTCTGATATGATACAGCTGTGCTTCTGGATGAGAAAAATAGTTGTCTATTGCATTTACTTTTAACTGTGCTGGTAAATTCTCTGTGTGAGTGACTGTGTGACGCATATAAAGAAAAAAAAAAAAAAAAGGAGTCTAAGCTGGAAGACATTTTGAGATAAGAGTGTGTGCGTGTGGCGAGGCTGTGTGAGTGTCAGCTGTACGAGGCGTGGGCCGAAGAGGTGTGACAATGTTAGGATAGCATTGAGCTAGGATAGCATTGAGCTAGGTTAGCATTGTGTTAGCATAGCATTGGGCTAGGTTAGCAAAAGTTTGCTTACTGAGGCATAGTAAGGCTAAGTTAGCATCTAGCTTGGCATTACTAAGTGTGGTTGAACAGTTATTCTCGGTCTGTAGAGTGTGCTAGTAGTAGGTGCTTGCTAAGTCCAGTAAAATAATAGATATATGGAAAATTACACGTTTAAATATCAATAAATAAATACGGATTGTGGGACATTGAAACATTGTTTAATTCATCATTCATTTATATGTCTAGTATACTTTTTTTTGGTACAGCCTTGTTGCTTATCTGATCCATCCAGTTTCTGTGTGGAAGTTGAGACAAACACACACGCACGAACATCATAGATTAGGACACATTGTAACTTTGAATTAATAGTTATACAACAAATAAATTAATAATATTGAATTTAAATTTGATAAAGATAAATTGATCATACATTGACATTTTAATTTTTTTAGGAATAAACACACAATAAAATAAAAGTTACATTTATATTCTAATACATCTAAAGGCATCTGTGAAACATAGAGTCTGAAGAAGTACAGATAAGAGCCACTCAGCGCCATTGTCAAAACAAAACGTAGAGAAGCGTTAAACAAATTCTAATCAGAAGGAAGACAGACCAAAATATGAGAACTTAAGTAAACAGACAGCAAGTAAACCAGAAATAATAATGTAAATAAATAACAAAGAAAGCAAATTTCTATGTGACATTGGTGCATGTAGAATTACAAATAGAGAATAAAACTAAATGGAAATAACTGTCTGCAAGATGAGCATGACGTCATGAATTGTGCTCGGGTTAGTAATAGATAGATAGATAGACAGATAAAACGTTATTGATTCCTTCAGGAGAGTTCCCTCAGGAAGAAGAAGTAAAAAGTAAAAAGTAACTAATAAGGGTATAAATGGAAACAGAATAGAAAAATATTACAAGGAGAATAAAAATAGAACAGTAAAATAAGAGAAACTAGGCATTAACGACCATGATATAAAAAAAAGTATTGCACTGTTATTGTTTTGCATTCCCTGTCATTATAGCCCCCCCAAAGAGGAGTTGTACAGTGTAATGATGTATGAGACAAAGGATTTTTTATAGGCTAAACTAGTAGTTCTCAAAGGAGGGTATGGTGTTTCCGCCCGGACAAAAAAAGGGGGGTACTTGAAGGTATGCCAAGGGGTACCTGAGATTTTAAATATTTTAAAATAGCGACAATTCAAAATCCTTTATAAATATAATTATAGCAGAATAATTCTTCAACAAAATAAATATTTAGAATTAAGTTCACGAGCCCAGATGGATCTTTATTACAATATCCAAAGAAGGTTGATGATTGATTATATGTATAGAAATCTTTATTATAATTTAATCACTTGTTTAATTTTTAAAACGTTTTAGTTATTCTTAAATTTTTTGTCCAAATAAGTCAAGTAAAACCACAACACTTGAGCAATATGGTGCACTGTTATACAATTTAATAAATCAGAAAATGATGACATTATGCTGTATTTTATTTCTTTATTTTACTGGAAAAAAAGGTTGAAAACCACTGCCCTAAATCATATCTAAAGCTAAAATTATATTATAAGACTGATTATTTTGGATTATTGTGTTTGTATTGTGAGAGAAGGACAGAAAGTGAGAGAGAGAGGAAGAGAGAGCAGGTGAAAAAACAGAATGAGGGTGAAGAGGATGGTTTGAGAAAATATGGGAAAAGGATGTTTATAACCTTACGTTATGTGGATGGTTTCTAGGAGAAAATAGAAACATTGTGTGAAGTGTAAGGAAGAGATGGATACAGGATGTTGTTTGTAAAGGAAAACGAAAGTGAAGAAAAGATGAGAAAGTGACAAATGAAGGTATTCGTAAATGGTATGCTGTTGATTGTGGTTAGCTGCAAGTTGGTTTATTTGTTTGTTTGTTTAGTTGTTTGAGTGAAAGGGTAAGAAATCAATAGGAATAATTACATGCAAAATGGAATAAAACTATGAGTGCGATAGATAATGAATGAATAAATGAAATAAGTTTATTTTGGTCATATAATCAACCATCAACCAATTTGTGTGAGCAGTTTAACAGTAAATTAGACATATTAATAATCATACACATTTACACACAGAAAAGAAAAGAAAAAAGAATGACCGAAAAAACAATAGGCGGAAGCCAAAGCGTATATTGGCCTATGATATACAATTACTGAACATTAAATTACCTGGAACATCAACGTTAAAAGATGAAAGTAATTGTTACTATATTTTATAATGTTCAAAAAACTTTACTTTTCAAGGGTCTCCAAAACCATAACAAAAAACTACATGTGTTCAGCTCATCACTGAGGATGGTACATCATTTAACTCCTAAAACTGAAATACATTTGTGTTTTTATTTTATTTTACTTGACCTATTTCAAAAATCAATATCCCCCGTAAATGATAGTTTTCTCCTCATAATGTAAATAAGCTAAGAATACAAACTGGAAGGCTGTTGTTCTTTACTCGGAAACATAATTGCCATTGTTTTAAAATTAAATTATCTGAACATTTAACACATTATGACTTATAAAAATGGATTGGTATGATCATAATAATAATGCTTTATGTAATATTGAAATGAGCCTTTTAATTTTAAGTATTGGGTCTATATTTCTTCTATAAACATTTCCCCAAACTTCAAAACAATATTACATATGGAAAAATAAATGAAAAATATAACTTGTGCAGACATTTCTTATTCAGCATGTGTTTAACTTTATACCGAATAGCAATGGATTTGGATATTTTTCTTTAATATGTTCAATATGCGGCTTCCAACATATTAATGATCAATTACTATTCTCAAGAATGTAGTTCATATACTCTGTCAATTTCCACTTGATTCAACTTTAATTTTTGTTTCACAATTTGACTTTGCACCCTGGACAGGTCGCCACCTCATCCGGGGGGAGCTCAAAGTAAAGCCGCTGCTCCTCCACATCGAGAGGAGCCAGATGAGGTGGTTCGGGCATCTGGTCAGGATGCCACCCGAACGCCTCCCTAGGGAGGTGTTTAGGGCACGTTCGACCGGTAGGAGGCCACAGGGAAGACCCAGGACACGTTGGGAAGACTATGTCTCCCGGCTGGCCTGGGAACGCCTCGGGATCCCCCGGGAAGAGCTGGACGAAGTGGCTGGGGAGAGGAAAGTCTGGGCTTCCCTGCTTAGGCTGCTGCCCCCGCGACCCGACCTCGGATAAGCGGAAGAAGATGGATGGATGGATGAAGTTAAAAGTGAAAAGTTAAAGTTAAAGTACCAATGATTGTCACACACACTCGGTGTGGTGAAATTTGTCCTCTGCATTTGACCCATCCCCTTGTTCACCCCTTGGGAGGTGAGGGGAGCAGTGGGCAGCAGCGGTGGCCGCGCCCGGGAAGCAGAGACTACCTTTTCAAATGGGGGGGAGCACTTATATCAGTGTGTGAATGTGTGTGTGTGAATGGGTGAATGTGGAAAATAGTGTCAAATGATAAATAAATGATAAATGGGTTATACTTGTATAGCGCTTTTCTACCTTCAAGGTACTCAAAGCGCTTTGACAGTATTTCCACATTCACCCATTCACACACACATTCACACACTGATGGCGGGAGCTGCCATGCAAGGCGCTAACCAGCAGCCATCAGGAGCAAGGGTGAAGAAGCGCTTTGAGTTCCTTAAAAAGGTAGAAAAGCGCTATACAAGTACGACCCATTTACCATTTATATCCAGTCCACACGCTTGTTTTGGCCACATCCATATTTTTCTTCACCTTATTTCTTGTGTAGTACCAATTATTTCTTATTTGTTTCTGTGTGTGGTTCTCTGACTTCACAGCTTTGACAGCTTCACACACTTTACCCTCTTTCGTTTGCTGGAAAGGCCAGAGGACAGCGTGCCAAAACGTATATTTTGGAGCACCTGCCCTTCAGCAAGAAGCACCTCCAACTGCTGGTCGGTGAACCCTTTTCGCTGTCTTGCTCATTATCTTTGTGTTTTCTGAGTGTGGGATCTCAGGCGCAAGACTAACTTAAATATGATTTGCGTTTTTTTTAATGCTGTTTGTTTAGAACGACTACTATTTGAGTGTATTTATGTGTATATATATTTTTGTTTAGTTTAGTTTAGTCTTTATTTTTCAGGAGTTGGGCTTGGCCCCTTAGTTCCAGTGAAAGGAACTTTCAATGCTCCGGGATACCAAAACATTTTGGACAATTCCATGCTCCCAACCTTGTGGGAACAGTTTGGAGCAGGCCCCTTCCTCTTCCAACTTGACTGTGCACCAGTGCACAAAGCAAGGTCCATAAAGACATGGATGACGGAGTCTGGTGTGGATGAACTTGACTGGCCTGCACAGAGTCCTGACCTGAACCCGATAGAACACCTTTGGAATTAATTAGAACGGAGACTGAGAGCCAGGCCTTCTCGAACCTCACCAATGCGCTTTTGGAAGAATGGTCGAAAATTCCTATAAACACACTTCACAACCTTGTGGACAGCCTTCCCAGAAGAGATGAAGCTGTAATAGCTGCAAAAGAGGGACCGACATCATATTGAACCCTATGAGTTAGGAATGGGATGGCACTTCAAGTTCATATGTGAGTCAAGGCAGGTGGCCAAATACTTTTGGCAATATAGTGTATGTTCTGCACCAGATTATAGCTAAATAGCTTATTTCCACCCTGGTTACCTAAATTAAAGAGATAAAAAACATGCAATACAATTATAACAATAAAATTATACTATAGCATGTAATCCATCCATCCATCCATTTTCTACCGCTTATGTAATCAAATTAAGAAAATTCATGAAATGCCCTTTCATTGACACATACTTATACACTACAACCACACCTCATTTACATCATCACACATAGACAATACAACTTATGTTGATATATGTATATAAAAAAGTTCTTCTTTAAAGGCCTACTGAAACCCACTACTACCGACCACGCAGTCTGATAGTTTATATATCAATGACGAAATCTTAACATTGCAACACATGCCAATACGGCCAGGTTAACTTATAAAGTGCAATTTTAAATTTCCCGCTAAACCTCCAGTTGAAAAGTCTATGTATGATGACGTATGCGCGTGACGTCACTAGTTAAACGGAAGTATTCGGACACCATTGAATCCAATACAAAAAAGCTCTGTTTTCATCTCAAAATTCCACAGTATTCTGGACATCTGTGTTGGTGAATCTTTTGCAATTTGTTTAATGAACAATGGAGACTGCAAAGAAGAAAGCTGTAGGTGGGATCAGTGTATTAGCGGCTGGCTGCAGCAACACAACCAGGAGGACTTTGACTTGGATAGCAAACGCGCTATCCGACGCTAGCCGCCTACGGCACGGATGATCGGGTGATGTCCTTCGTCCTTCCGTCAATCGCTGGAACGCAGGTGAGCACGGGTGTTGATGAGCAGATGAGAGCTGGCTGGCGTAGGTGGAGCGCTAATGTTTTTATCATAGCTCAGTGATGTCCCATTGCTAAGTTAGCTTCAATGGCGTCGTTAGCAACAGCATTGTTAAGCTTCACCAGGCTGGAAAGCATTAACCGCGTATTTACAGGTCCATGGTTTAATAGTATTGTTGATTTTCTGTCTATCCTTCCAGTCAGGGGTTTATTTATTTTGTTTCTATCTGCATTTAAGCCCGATGCTATCACGTTAGCTCCGTAGCTAAAGTGGTTCGCCGATGTATTGTTGTGGAGATAAAAGTCACTGTGAATGTCCATTTCGCGTTCTCGACTCTCATTTTCAAGAGGATATAGTATCCGAGGTGGTTTAAAATACAAATCCGTGATCCACAATAGAAAAAGGAGAGAGTGTGGAATCCAATGAGCCAGCTTGTACCTGAGTTACGGTCAGAGCGAAAATAGATGCGTCCTGCACTGCACTCTAGTCCTTCACTCTTACGTTCCTCATCCACGAATCTTTCATCCTGGCTCAAATTAATGGGGTAATCGTCACTTTCTCGGTCTGAATCGCTCTCGCTGCTGGTGTAAACAATGGGGAAATGCGAGGAGCCTTCCAACATGTGACGTCACGCTACTTCCGGTACAGGCAAGGCTTTTTTTTATCAGCGACCAAAAGTTGCGAACTTTATCGTCGATGTTCTCTACTAAATCCTTTCAGCAAAAATATGGCAATATCGCGAAATGATCAAGTATGACACATAGAATGGATCTGCTATACCCGTTTAAATAAAAAAAATTAATTTCAGTAGGCCTTTAAATACCATAGATGTACAGTAGTTTTTAATCGGTCTGCTTTGTATCTTTTTTTGCACTTTAATATAGTGTTTTTTCTCTCTGTTAGTAAGCTGTAACTATACAGCCTTTTATTCTCTTTTCTATTTAGGATTGATTTGTATACATTTTTTTTGAACATGACAAGCGGTAGAAAATGGATGGATGGATGGATTTACCTTAGTGCATTTTATATGTTAACGAGATGTCACATTTTCGGCGCCGACTGTGCAGTTTGTTTCGTCACAGTTGTAGAGCAGAAGAGGCGTGAAGTTTTGTTTTTGTAATGGGGGGATGATGCATGCAAACTGTTCAGAAGGATGCTTCTGCAAGAGTTTTTTGGGGGGGGGGGTTGGGGTTTATCTGTATGTTTTTCTTTTCCTTGCATCAGTCAAGTTTATCATTTTTTTTTAGTTCTGCCACAGATTTGCATGTGTGTGAACTGTTTATTTGATGCTTGCATTTTGCAGTGACCCATCTTAATCTAACAGCAACACCCGGTGGGTGTGGTATTAGGTTTACTAGTTTTAACTGTAAAGGGCTTAATAATTATATATAACAAAACGAGTAACTACACCATCTTTGTCATTTGAGCGCCCATATCCTCTTTCTGCAGGAGACTCATCTTGAACCGACTGATCACTTGAAATTGAGGAGAGGACGGGTAGGACAGATTTTTCATTCTTCATTTTCGGGTAAATCGAGGGTTGCTGCTATTCTGATACATACATCTGTTCCTTTACAATCAAAGTTTATTAATATAGCCCTTAATCACAAGTGTCTCAAGGGGCTGCACAAGCCACAACGACATCCTCGGCTCAGATCCCACATCAGGGCAAGAAAAAACTGGGTTTTGGGCACTCAGACAGTATTTCTGATCCCAATGGGAGGTTTATTGTCGTTACTGGTCAGATTTCCGACACTCCAGTAGCCCTTGTTAATGTTTACTCTCCCAACTATGATGAGGACACTGTCTTCAAACGTCTTTTTCTGAATCTCCCCAATTTTTCACGGTACTATTTGATATTAGGAGGGGACTTGGACTGTTGGCTTGATCCTCAGCTTGACTGCTCATCAACCAAAACTTGTGCACCATTAAGGTCTGCCAAGGTAGTCCAGTTTTTTATGGCGGAATTGTTGGTGTCAGATGTCTGACACTTTTTGAATCCCTCCAAAAGGCAATATTCTTTCTTCTCTCACACTTTCACCCGTATTGATTACTTTTTAGTGGACAACAAATTACTTTCCTCTATAAACGACGCAATTGTTATCTCTGATCATGCTCAAATTTCAATGGAAACCTAACAACTACATATGCGCCGTGGCGTTTTAACACACAATTATTTTTAAATGAGGACCTTGTGGATTTTGTCTCACGTCAAGTAGATTTCTTTGCACTCTTAAACAAGACCTCCGGGGTGTTGGCCTCTGTACTCTGGGAGGCGCTGAAGGCAGACATTGGGGGGAAGATAATCTCCTATACAAATTATGAGAAAAAACTCAGGAAGAATAAATGGACTAGGCTGACACAACACATATTGTTTCTGGACAAATTGTACTCTAGCTCCCCAAATCCAGATGTTTATAAGGAAAGGCGCTTTCTACAGGCAGCGCTTGATGTTCTTACGACAGACCATTCTACTGAAGAAATGCTCTGTTCAAGTTCTTTGAACATGGCGATAAAGATTCAAACTGATTAAGGTATAACCACTGATGGTCTCGATTTTATTTTAATAATGTATTTAAGAATTTCTATGTGTCCCTCTACTCATCTGCTTAATGTACTACTTCTTAGCTTAAAGGCCTACTGAAACCCACTACTACCGACCACGCAGTCTGATAGTTTATATGTCAATGATGAAATCTTAACATTGCCAATACGGCCGGGTTAACTTATAAAGTGCAATTTTAAATTTCCCGCTAAACTTCCGGTTGAAAACGTCTATGTATGATGACGTATGCGCATGACGTCAATCGTTGAAACAGAAGTATTCGGACACATTGTATCCAATACAAAAAGCTCGGTTTTCATCTCAAAATTCCACAGTATTCTGGACATCTGTGTTGGTGAATCTTTTGCAATTTGTTTAATGAACAATGAAGACTGCAAAGAAAAAAGTTGTAGGTGGGATCGGTGTATTAGCGGCTGACTGTAGCAACACAACCAGGAGGATTTTGACTTGGATAGCAGACGCGCTAGCCGACGCTAGCCGCCGACCGCGCGTCCCGTTGCTAAGTTAACTTCAATGGCGTCGTTAGCAACAGCATTGTTAAGCTTCGCCAAGCTGGGAATTATTAACCGTGTATTTACATATCCATGGTTTAATAGTATTGTTGATCTTCTGTCTATCCTTCCAGTCAGGGATTTATTTATTTTGTTTCTATCTGCATTTGAGCCTGATGCTATCACGTTAGCTCAGTAGCTAAAGAGCTTCGCCGATGTATTGTCGTGGAGATAAAAGTCACTGTGAATGTCCATTTCGCGTTCTCGACTCTCATTTTCAAGAGGATATAGTATCCGAGGTGGTTTAAAATACAAATCCGTGATCCACAATAGAAAAAGGAGAAAGTGTGGAATCCAATGAACCCTTGTACCTAAGTTACGGTCAGAGCGAAAACAGATACGTCCTGCACTGCACTGTAGTCCTTCACTCTAACTTTCCTCATCCACGAATCTTTCATCCTCGCTCAAATTAATGGGGTAATCGTCGCTTTCTCGGTCCGAATCTCTCTCGCTGCATTGTAAACAATGGGAAAATGTGAGGAGTTCTTCCTCCGGTGACGTCACGCTACTTCCGGTATAGGCAAAGCTTTTTTTTATCAGCGACCAAAAGTTGCGACCTTTATCGTCGATGTTCTCTACTAAATCCTTTCAGCAAAAATATGGCAATATCGCAAAATGATCAAATATGACACATAGAATGGATCTGCTATCCCCGTTTAAATAAAAAAAATTCATTTCAGTAGGCCTTTAATAACTTTTTGCCGATCTAGACATCTCCTCGGTTGACCAGTCTGCTGCAGTAGAATTACAGAGACCAGTTACTGTATTACTGAATTAAATGTTGCAACGTCATCATTACAAAATGGTGAATCCCTGGGATCAGATGGATATCCTCTCAAAATGTTCAAAACATTTTGGCATAAGCTAGCACCCATATTATTAACATGTACAATGAATCGTTTAAATCCGTCCGCCTTCCGCAAGCACTTAACCTATCTTAATTTTCTCTCATCTTGAAAAAAGGCAAAGATCCCTAATAATGCACCTCGTATCGTCCTAATAGCCTTTTAAATGTGGACTCCAAACTGTTTTTCTGGCTTTATTTCTGGACACTATTCTTCATTCTATTACTAATCAAACAGGGTTCATTCGGAATAGGCACTCCTTTTCGAATCGTTCATGTCTTTTCAATATATTGTACAGTGTACACTGAAGAAGCAGGGATATCCATGGATGCTGAGTGGAGTGGGATTATCTATTTTATGTCCTGGAGAGATTCAGTTTGGTAACTGTTTTATTTCATGAATTAAGCTCTTTTATTCATCTCCTGAGGTGTTGGTCAGGACAAATTATATTCAATCCGAATATTTTCACCCCTATTTCTCTACACGGCAAGGTTGTCCTCTGAGTCCATTGCTTTTTGCGTTTGCCATTGAGCCTCTGCCAAAAGTGTTTCGTACTAATCCGCTTATTACGGGCATATGTAGACACAATGTGCAGGTAAAAGTATGTCTCTATGTGGATGAACTCTTTCTGTATGTCCTAGACGTCTCTGTTTCGGTCCCAGCTGCCTTGAGCACTCTCCAAGTATTTAGACATGTGTCCGGTTACAAATTAACCTTGGGTAAAAGTTAAATATTGCCTATAAATTCTGCTGCTAAGAAATATCCTCTTGACAGTTTCCCCTTTAAAGTTGCCTCGCAAAATTTCACATGCTTGGGCGTCCAGGTCCCATGTTTGCAGAACTTTACGAAGCTAACTTTGTCCTCCTTCAAAACCGCAATAAAAGTTCACCTCCAGGCAGCTACAACCCTAAACTAACACCCTCCCCGGATTGTTAATAATCAAATGTAAACAATCAAATACAGATACTTTTTCTTATGCCTTCTGATCTCTCTCTCTCTCTCTCTCTCTCTCTCTCTCTCTCTCTCTCTCTCTCTCTCTCTCTCTCTCTCTCTCTCTCTCTCTCTCTCTCTCTCTCTCTCTCTCTATGCCGACTACTTGCTGTCCATATCCTACCAAGTCAGACCTACACTGTTCCAATATCCATTTCTCTGTTCTCAATTGTTGATGACTGATGATAACAACCAAACCTACCCACCCCCCCTACCCCCCTCCACACCCCGGATTGTAAATAATGTAAATAATTCAATGTGATTATCTTGTGTGATGACTGTATTACGATGATAGTATATATCTGATAGTATATATCTGTATCATGAGTCAATTTAAGTTGACCCCGACTTAAACAAGTTGAAAAACTTATTCAGGTGTTACCATTTAGTGGTCAATTGTACGGAATATGTACTTCACTGTGCAACCTACTAATAAAAGTCTCAATCAATCAATCAAAAATCACTGCTGTCCAGAATCCAGGGAGACTTTGATTGTTGGTCCCTACTTAACTTATCCACAGTTGCACGTGTCAACTCTATTAAAATGAATATACAACCACGTTTTTATAATCTGTTCCAGTGCATAACGTTTTTTTCCTCCCTCAGTCCTTCTTTCGTGAATTAGATTAGAATTTTGGATTTCATTTGGATTAAAAAGACTCACAGGTAATGTAAAAAGTATTTGCAAAAACCCAAATTGTTGGGAGGATTAGCACTACCAAACTTTGGGTTTTATTAATGGGCCACCTACATTAGAATTCTTAGGTATTGGCTTCAATATGAAGCATTTGATCCCCCTCCGTTATGGCTGATTATGGAAGTAAACTCAACCAAACCAGTTCCTCTTAGAGCTTTAGTTTACTCTCCTATTCACTCATCTACCTCCTCCTATGTGAAAAACTCAACTGTAAAGACATTATTCAGGATTTGGGTTCAGTTTAAGGGCTATTTAAGTCTACAGACTATTTCTAGTATTGCAACCATCACTGCTAATCATGCTTTCTCTCCCTCTCTTGTCGATAGTGCCTTTTTAAGGTGGCCAAGTCTGGGAATCAACAACATTAAAGATTTATACATTGACACCATTTTTGCAATAAATGATCACTCCCTAAGCAACATGTTTTTTTAGATATCTACATATCCGCAGTTTTGCACGTAATTCCTTCCCCGGGTTCCCAAATTTACCGACTGACACAGATTTAAATGCGTTTGACACCACTTCCAACTTTAAAATGATCAACTACACGTATTTACAATCAAATTGTTCACACCGTGTGTCCCTGAATTCAATTATGTCACTTTGGAGTAAGGTTGTACGGTATATCGGTATTAGTATAGTACCGCGATACTAATGAATCATATTTGGTACTATACCGCCTCTGAAAAGTCTGCCACGACTGGTTAAAATGTATTATGGTAAGGTAATATGTGATCAGTGTCAACAGTCTCCAGCTAACTTAATACATATGGTTTGGCTCTGCCCATCCATGCAGTTATTGGATTGAAATTTGTAATACTTTGTCCTTGGTAATTGGCAAAAAGATCGAACCGAATCCTCAAAGCGGACTTTTTGGGATAGCCCCTCTGTCATCTTCTTCCAACAAATCCAAAAAGAATTTGTAGCATTTACTATTTTATTAGCTAGAAGATTTATTGTGCTAACATTCTGTGACAAGAATGTTTCTAACTCCTGTTATTTGTTGGAGGCTAAATTGCTGAGTCTTTTAGGAATGGTTGAAAGGACAGTGTTGTAAGTGGGAGACGGGTGGTGTCACAGACCAGCTCCTCTGTTCAGGGATGATTTGTCAACCTTTACATAGATGGCTTCCCTCACTCCTCTTTCGTACGATCGTCCTCCCTGTCCAGAATCTGTACATTTTTGTTCTCAAAGGAGTGCTGTTTCTCCCTGAGGTGCAGGTAGACAGCTAAGTCTTGGCCTGAAGAGTTTGCCCGTCTATGCTGTGCTAATCATCGGCTTACTGGTTGTTTTGTTTCCCCAACTTATGAATCAGTGCATTCATCATTACACTGGATAGCACACACCAGATTGTTTTTGTGGGTGTGGAGTGTCCGGTCTTCAGGATGCACCAGTCTCTGTCTCAGGGTGTCACCTGGTTTGAAGTGTACTGGGATGTTGTGTTGGTTAAAAATTCTCCTGAGTTTCTCAGATAGCCCTGAAAAATATGGAATGACTATATTTTTTTTACCTTTTTCCTCCTCATCCACTCTGTTCTTGTTATTTCTGGAACTGGATGTACTTTTCACAAACGACCAGCTAGGGCAGGGGTCGGCAACCCGCGGCTCCGGAGCCGCATGCGGCTCCTTGACCACTCTGATGCGGCTCAGCTACATGCATGCCGACCCCCTCGATTTTCCCAGGAGACTTATGGATATCATTGCCTCTCATAGACTACTCCCAGGAAAATATATTCCTATTAACACTCTAATAACTATATAAAGGGCGTGCCCTAATTGCACTGCAGTAATTGTCCTCTATAGCATTTACTCACAGCGTGCCAGGCCAGCCACATGTTGTATGTTGTTATTACTTGCTCACACAGGAGACAGCAAAGCATACTTACTCATCAGCCACACAGCTTACACTGACGGTAGCCGTATCAAACAACTTCAACATTGTTACGTTACAAATATGCGCCACACTGTGAACCCACACCAAAAAAGAATGAAAAACACATTTCTGGAGAACATCCCACTGTAACACAACATAAACACAACACAACCATTACCCAGAATCCCATGCAGTCCTAACTCTTCCGGTCTACATTATACACCCCGCTACCACCAAATCCCCCCACACATCAACCCCCCCCCCCTCTTCGTGGTTGGTTGAGCGGAAGAGTTAGGGCTGCATGGGATTCTGGGTATTGGTACCGTCAGTGTAAGATGTGTGGCTGCTGACTTACTAGCCTTGCTGTCTCTTACGTGTGCAAGCTAAAGCTGCATTCCACTTGTGGCCGAGTAGGTACACTGATTGGGCAGAATGTAGAGGGCGCCAAATGCAGTGTCATCACACTCTGATAATCGGGAGTCTCCCGGGAAAAATGAGAGGGTTGGCAAGTGTGACGCAAGCGACATTCATCCAAAACTTGCGGGCTGCACTAACATCAAATTCCCACATTAAAGTGCGTGCCGGTGCGTGTGTCTGAGACCCCTGGTTAACATAGCACAAAGCATGTAAGCTTTGTATGCGGTGTTTTTCATTTTAAATTTTAAAAACATTTTTGTGGCTCCCATCACTTTCTTTAATGTGTGAAACTTGCCAAAATGGCTCTTTGAGTGGTAAAGGTTGCCGACCCCTGAGCTAGGGTAACCACAGGCTTTGAGAGCTTCCCTCAAATGCCTTTGTTTTTTCTCTTTGGCCTGTGGGTTGGTAGGAGCATTATCAGCTCTGTGTTGTAGGGTTCTGATAACGCCCAGTGTGTGTTACAGTGGGTGGTATGAGTCAATAACTACGTGTTGATCGGTATGTGTGGGTTTTCGGTAAACCCCGACATGAAGGCCCCTGTTTTCTCCAATGTGGATATCAGAGTCCAAAAAGGCAACTTACTGTCTTTGAAATCCTTACATGTGAACTTGATGTTTTTGTCCACTGAGTTAATGTGCTCGATGAAGGCTCGTACTTCTTGGTTTCTGTTTTTCACTCATGTGTCATCCACATATCTGTACCAATGACTTGGTGCTGTTCCCTTAAAGGCCTACTGAAATGAAATGTTCTTATTTAAACGGGGATAGCAGATCCATTCTATGTGTCATACTTGATCATTTCGCGATATTGCCATATTTTTGCTGAAAGGATTTAGTACAGAACATCGACAATAAAGTTTTGGTCGCTGATAAAAAAGCCTTGCCTGTACCGGAAGTAGCGTGACGTCACAGGTTGAAGGGCTCCTAACATTTGCACATTGTTTACACCAGCAGCGAGAGCGATTCGGACCAAGAAAGCGACGATTACCCCATTAATTTGAGCCAGGATGAAAGATTTGTGGATGAGGAAAGTGAGAGTGAAGGATTAGAGTGCAGTGCAGGACGTATCTTTTTTCGCTCTGACCGTAACTTAGGTACAAGGGCTCATTGGATTCCACACTCTCTCCTTTTTCTATTGTGGATCACGGATTTGTATTTTAAACCACCTCGGATACCATATCCTCTTGAAAATGAGAGTCGAGAACGCGAAATGGACATTCACAGTGACTTTTATCTCCACGACAATACATCGGCGAAGCACTTTAGCTACGGAGCTAATGTGATAGCATCGTGCTTAACTGCATATAGAAACATAAAACACTGCACAGACTCTGTTACTGTGGATAAGCGCGTCCGAGTCTATTCCAACACAAAGCCATGGATGACGAGAGAGGTGCAGAGGCTGCTGAGGGAGAGGGACACCGCGTTCAGATCTGGCGACGGGGATCTCTACAGCACTGCCAGAGCCAGCCTGAAGCGTGGTATCAGGGAGGCTAAGGGGGACTACAAAACAAAGATTGAGGACTGCTTCCAAAGCAACGACTCCAGGAGGGTATGGCAGGGGGGTCCAGCACATGACCAACTACAGGCCCAGCAACCCCCCGGCCGGCAGGGGAGACCCCCGGCTGGCAGAGGAGCTGAACTCCTTCTACGCCCGCTTTTAGGTAACACCATCGGAAGCAGTCACACCTCACTCAGGAGCAACACCTCACCCAACAGCCACACCTCAATCAGCAGTCACACCTCACTCGACAGACCACAGCAGCCTCACCCTTTCAGTGACGGAGCACAAGGTCAGACGCACACTGAAAGCCGTGAACCCGAGGAAGGCTGCGGGACCGGACGGCGTCTCCGGACAGGTGCTGAGAGACTGCGCTGATCAGCTGGCTGGTGTCCTCACCGACATCTTCAACCGGTCCCTGTCCCAGGCCACCGTCCCATCCTGCCTGAAAACCTCCACCATCATCCCGGTCCCCAAAAAGAAAAACACTGTCAGCTGTCTGAACGACTACCGGCCAGTGGCACTCACTTCTATCACAATGAAGTGTTTCGAGAAACTGGTCCGGACCCACATCCTCTCATCCCTACCGTCCGCATTGGACCCCCATCAGTTTGCCTACCGAGCCAACAGGTCTACGGAGGACGCCATCGCTACGGCTCTCCACTCCGCCATGTCCCACATGGAGGGGGGGAGCTATGTACGGCTGCTCTTTGTAGACTTCAGCTCTGCATTTAATACCATCTTACCTGACAGACTGGTGACCAAGCTAGCAGACCTCGGAATATCCAACTCCACCTGTCTCTGGATTAAAGACTTCCTGACTGACCGCCGTCAGAGGGTGAGGATGGGTACCCACACCTCCACAGCCCTCAGCCTCAGCACCGGCTCACCTCAGGGCTGTGTGCTGAGCCCCCTGCTCTACTCACTCTACACCCACGACTTCACAGCCACCCACCCCGGCAATCACATCATAAAGTTTGCCGATGACACAACGGGTCGACGAGACGGCATACCGGGACCAGGTGGAGCAGCTGGCAGTGTTGAGCAGGGCGAACAACCTGAAGCTGAACCAGCTCAAGACCCAGGAAGTGATCTTGGACAGCAGGAGGAGAAAAACTACCATACAGCCCCTGTACATCGACGGGGGCTGTGTGGAAAGAGTCTTATCCCTACGCTTCCTGGGAGTTCACCTGGAGGAGGACCTGTCCTGGAGGACCAACACCACGGCTATCGTCAAGAGGGCACAGCAGAGGCTCTACTTCTTGAGAGTACTCAGGAATCTCCACCTGAGACAGGATCTACTGGTGTCCTTCTACCGCTGTTCTGTGGAGAGCATCCTCACACACTGCATCTGCGTATGGTTCTGCAGCTGCACAGCAGCAGAGAGGAAAGCTCTCCAGTGGGTCGTCAAATCGGCCCAAAAAATCATCGGGTGCCCCCTCCCCTCCCTGGAAGAACTGTACAACTCCCGCTGCCTGAAGAAGGCAGCCAACATACTCAAGGACCCATCCCACCCCGGCAACAGCCACTTCGATCGGCTGCCTTCCGGCAGACGTTTCAGAACCATGCGAACCCGCACAAATAGACTCAAGAACAGTTTCTACCCCCCGGCCATAACTGCACTAAACGCAGCTGGAATGTAAAAAATAAAAAAAATAAATAAAAAAAATAAAAATAAAAAACTCATGCCACTGGTCAATCACGATCCGGGACTGTGCAATCAGCGATTACACGCCAACTGGACAATATTTATCATATTTATTTACATATTTTAATACAAAATAAAATGCCTGCACAGCATAGGAGGTAGGAAATGCTTACTCCCACTACCTCAGCACACTGGGAACCAGCATTACTCCTCTCTAGTCAGTTCACTAGTCACTTTATACTTTTTACTGTCTCGTTTTTTTTTTACATTGCCTCTTAGAGTGGTCTCAGGCCATATTGCATATTGTGTATATTGTGTTGTTTTTGTATATTGTGTGGTTTCTTCTTTTTAAAAAAAATGTAAAGCACCTTAGGGAAGCAACCTAAATTTCGTTGGACCTATACCTGTACATTCACAATGACAATAAAGATCATTCATTCATTCAAACAGACGAAATAAGCCCCTGACTGGAAGGATAGACAGAAGATCAAATATACTACTATTACTATTAAACCCTGGACCTGTAACCACACGGTTAATGCTGTACCGCCTGGCGAAGCCTAGCAATGCTGTTGCTAACGACGCCATTGAAGCTAACTTAGCTACAGGACCTCGACAGAGCTATGCTAAAAACATTAGCTCTCCACCTACGCCAGCTCTCATCTGCTCATCACGACCCGTGCTCACCTGCGTTCCAGCGATCGACGGCGCGACGAAGGACTTCACCCGATCATCGATGCGGTCAGCGGCCCGGAGACGACACCCCGGCCGCCATATATTTCCCCAAAGTTACGTACGTGACATGCACAAAGCGCCACGCATGTACGGGCGAAGGATCGAATGTTTGGAAGCCAAAGCTGTACTCACGGTAGCGCGTCTGCTATCCAACTCAAAGTCCTCCTGGTTGTGTTGCTGTAGCCAGCCGCTAATACACCGATCCCACCTACAGCTTTCTTCTTTGCAGTCTCCATTGTTAATTGAACAAATTGCAAAAGATTCACCAACACAGATGTCCAGAATACTGTGGAATTTAGCGATGAAAACAGACGATTTCAGCTGGCGACCGTGCTATTCCAAAATGTCTCCTTCAACCCTTGACGTCACGTGCAAACGTCATCATACCTAGACGTTTTCAGCCGGTATTTTTCCCGGGAAATTTAAAATTGCACTTTATAAGTTAACCCGGCCGTATTGGCATGTGTTGCAATGTTAAGATTTCATCATTGATATATAAACTATCAGACTGCGTGGTCGGTAGTAGTGGGTTTCAGTAGGCCTTTAAAAGAGCTTAGAACTCTCTTCTCTATGTCCTTCATGTAAAGGTTTGCTACTATTGGTGAATGCGATACAGGTGATCTCATGGCATAATAATGTTTTTGTCAGTAAAACGTTCCAATGAATTGAAAGTACCCATAGCAAAGCAAAATTGAAGATGAGATCTCATGTATGTCTTATACATATCTCCTAGACATAAAAGAGCACTAATCGAGACAAAAGTAGTTTTCTCATTCTTCTCAAATGTATCTCCTGAGAAATAAGGCTCAGTGAGAGATCTCAAAGTTGTCTAACAGTTATCTCTTTTCCCGATTTCAACTGAGACCAAAATGAGAGATGAATGAGCTGATCTCCAATATGTCTCAATTATGTCTCAGTGAGAGATATACATGGTTTTGTTTCTCATTACTCACTGTTTGAGTTCTCAGATGTCTCTTTTCTATTTCGGCAAAAAGAAAATTGATGAGTTTTGGTTTCAATATGTCTCAATGATGTCTCAGTGAGAGATATACTTGGTTTTGTCTCTCACTGCTCACTATTTGAGTTGTCAGATATGCCTCTTTTCTATCTTAGGAAAAATAAATACATAAATATGTCATCCAAAGATACCACTGTACTGGCAGAGGTTTCCAATAGGGGAATAACATGACTCCATGTACCCTTTGTTACACTATCTTGCAGCAAAGAAAAACCTGCATGTTTACATTCACGAATGAGGGCCCATTTGGCACATGACTGTGCTATTGTAAAGAAGAAATCAATCTGTCCATACTTTGTTTGTCCGTCATTTGAAAAAAAATAAATGTAAAATTGTTTTTTCTATTATCTTTACGATAGTGTTTTGATGTGAGATAATTTCTCTTAACTTGTGCCCTGTGAAAGATGCTTACTGTTCCAGAATTGATGCAGTGACCAGCATGTATTTGCAATGCAGAGAGGTGAACTGTGTCCAATAGAAGTTCACTAGATGCTCCATATAGTTTAATCCTAGACAAATCTTTGTTTTCCTGACAGAAACTATCATCTTTAGTCATATGTCTGTAAAATTCAGCTATGACATTCCCTGGTTTAATAGTTTGTGAGATAACAGGAATAGACTGCACAAGTTTGACTAAATTTACCATTTGCATAGGTATATTCTGAGTATCATGTATGAGCCTTAACAAATATCCATTTTTGTCTTCAAAGTGGAAACATGAATGAGTCCATAATGGACCAAGGGCCCTGACACTGTCTGCCAGGTGCACGAGAAGGTGTACATTTGCAGTTTCGTACTGCTCACCATAGAGTGTAGCCATTTGAGAACAAAAATTCCACAATGGTTTTTCCGCATGATGGGTCTGTTCAACCGATATAGATTCCATTAACAAAATGAAAATGGCTTCACTTAGTAGAAGGAAGTGGTTGTAGTGCATTGTTGCAAGAATTCCACGGAAAATAACCGGTCCATGGAACAGCAAAAGAACC
Source organism: Entelurus aequoreus (assembly GCF_033978785.1). Taxonomy (NCBI): domain Eukaryota; kingdom Metazoa; phylum Chordata; class Actinopteri; order Syngnathiformes; family Syngnathidae; genus Entelurus; species Entelurus aequoreus. The sequence continues at coordinate 12,774,682 of NC_084751.1, read as the reverse complement.
CGGTATTCTGATGCTTTAAAACACATTCTGTGAGATGCCACTGATCGAGGATATCTAGTTGAGGATGGAGGACAGACTTCCTGAAATCGCCTGTCAATTTCTTTGGGATTCTTTGCCACGTTTGAAGGGCTAACGAGAAAACTCTGTAGAAAACCACAACACCATCAAAAGGCGCAATACTCCGAGGAGGACTGAGCGCATGTAATCTACGGCAGTGCCTTTGATAAGGTTATACATTTTAAGTTTGCTCAGGCAACAGGGACCCTTTACCCCTTTGACAATGGTTTTGGTTTCATTTGCGATTTTCATATCCAGTACAAACTTTTCATTGGTGCGCAGTGGCCCCTTTGGATCTCTATGTTGGAATAGAAATACATGGGTGTGTCCTCTTTCCCCGGTGTTCGCATTTATGACATCCAAATTTCCCATTGTATTGCACTGAATTAAGGACCAATGCTTTAGCAGGCAAGTCGCAAGTTCCGGCAATGGTGAGCACTTTACACACAAAAGGTTCCGATGTCAACTCATTGTAAGACCCTTTGGAAGGAAATATGTGATACCACTGTACATTTCATTTGAGTTCAATTTCAATATGAGCAAACATAAAAGCATTTCACTCAAATTGAAAATAACTGAGTGGTTCCCAATGAGATAAAATACAGGTGAATGCATGATGTTCAATTTGTCTTATTTTTGTGTTATATTTAACATCCAATGTGTGTAATAGAAATATCAATTGATGATTGGAATCTATTAATATTAAAAGGAAAATGGTACTGAATACTTCTGTCCACCTTTGTTGCATTTATTTTGTTTAACCAGCAGAGGGAACCAAACACTTAGGAATAGGCAGTCAGTTTTGCACACTGACTAATGTGCAAATTACTGTACATCAAATGAAATACACTCTACATAAACCATGTTCAAAATACCCAATTTTGACTCAAATAAAGCCTTGTTAAGACCCAATGCACTTATTTTCCACAAAAGGCAATATATAATATTTAGCAGCGTGACTGTTAGTCCCAGAAACATTTAAGGAAAACTTGCAATAAGCATGCATTGTAGTTATTGAAAGATAGACATGAATCCCCTGGATGTACTAATTCATAAAGAACACAATACACTGATAATCTCTGACGAGGCTGACAGCAAAAATACTACACGAGAGATGTCGCATTACTTTTGTCCGTGTCAAACCCAGTGTCCTCTGTGCCACAAATGCATTATTCATGTTTTACAAGCCAAGGTTGCTATGACCCGCTTGCAAACTACGAGTGCGTCAAGAGGCAAAATAACCGAGTGGGAAGGCCAAACAACAATGGGCCCCATTCAGCAACCGTTCTTCAGAAAACATTTTGTTCTTAGGCCCACTTACGAAGTTTTTAAGGAGATTTTTTTATTCACCAATGTTTTCTTAGCTGGGATTTGTTCGTAGGTAAGAACACAATCTACGAGTGCTCCAGAGCACTCTTAGTGTGGCCTATTTGTTCTTAAGTGTGACAAGTTCCCTTACTTCTATTGTCTAATGTTAAATGAATATCATAGATAGATAGATAGATGGATAGATGGATGGCTGGATAGATGGATAGATAGATATAGATAAGAAAGACAGACAGACAGACATATAGCAAAATGAGCAATATATAGACATTTCTAAATACCGTACACACACACACAATCGTCAATTACCGGGGCGTTGATTTAGTGATTGGTGACTCTTTAAAAGACCAACAGGGCTCTCACACCCTGTTGCAACTCAACTCACACAATGGCAATGCTTTTGCTGCTGCTGCAAGATGCCGCAGATCCTACGCTGGGGAGGGAGCGCATATTTCACGACCATGTAGACCTATTTGCTTGAAGTGACGAATATTGAATATCTGAACGCTTTAGGCTACCTCAGCTTTCCCCCCTTTCTTAAACTTACGTTTTGACATTATTGTATTCCCCCCGCGTGATAATACGAATTTCTCTTCTGTAATCTGTTTGTGTTTTCTCCGTGTGTTTGATGTTCGGCCTTTCCGCCTTAATTGGGGAATTAAGGACGTTCACCTATGCAAATTACGGAATTAAGGGTGTTTACATATGCATATTGTGGAAATAAGGGCGTGTTTATGTGCAAATTATGATAGACACGCACATGCTAATCATTTGGCATTCAGCAAATTAAGAACAGCAGGTGGGAACAATTTGGTCGTTTAAGAACACGTCATGAATTTGAATGGACTCCTCTTAGGAATTTTTTTTTTTTGATTGATATATTTTTATTTCAAATATGCGTAAAAACAAGAGCAAGCCTGATCCAATACAGTGCTATAGCCTTAACAGCCATTATGACAAAATGAAAAACAATGGAGAATAAAAAACAAAAACAAATGAGCATTGGACTTTCTTTTTCTTTTTTTCTTTTTTCTTTCTTTTTTTTTACATATTTGAAAAGGAGTGAGAAGAAGTTTACACTTATTTAATCCCACCCCTTTTCTTTAAATCATAAATTACTGTGAGCTAGAACTACCTATTCACTCAATGTACAAACTTAATGAACTTGTATATACTGTACATACATCATAGATATATACATACATATGCACACTACACACATACATAGCCACATCATTACCACTAGTGATCATGGAAATGGTATGATGCCAACACAACAACACCACTGCCTCAATGGGCAGCCCCACACTCTTCTATAACACAACAACCCAATATCAAAGCCCTTCTTCATCTCTGTACCTCTGGAATACCATGTACTTATACTTCCTTTTAAACTGGTTTATGTTTGGACATTGCTTTAACTCATCATTCAAACCATTCCATAATTTCACTCCACAAATTGAAATACAAAAACTTTTAATGGTCGTTCTATAACTAAGCATTTTGAAATTTAAATTCCCCCTTAAATTATAACCGCCCTTAGGAAGAAAGATAAGGGGAAACGTTTGGAACTTATTGCTGAATGGGACCCAATGCTTCTATTCCTACTTCTTCTGCGACTTGCATGGACACACAACCATCGGCTCTTCAAATGTTTGACTATGAAAACGTTCAGAGGTATTTAAGGCCGCAAACGCAAGTCAATACGAAACAAAAAACGAATTATGAAACAAATAATTGTGCTATCATCCCATTTAATGAGGAAGCTGTGACTCACGTAAGTAATTAGTAGTACATTTTGCTTTCTATTCTAAGAATAGCCTCATTGCAATACTGCCCTTTTGAAACTGATTTAGGTTTCTGTTTTTATATAAAAATGTAAACCACATAAACTATTGACAAGCATCGATGATGCAATAGTTTTCATGTAATGTGTTATGATCATGGCTTAAATATGATACATGTTTTAGAGCAGTGGTCCCCAACCTTTTTGGCACCGCGGACCGGTCAACGCTTAATTTTTTTGTCATAAAAAAATACAATCACGTATGCTTATGGACTGTATCCCTGCAGACTGTATTGATGTATATTGATATATAATGTAGGTGCACTAATTGTAAGTGTGTCTTTTGTTTTTTATGTTGATTTAATAAAAAATAAAAAATAAATTGTTTTCTTTTTTTTTTTCTTGTGCGACCAATCGATCCACGGACCACTGTTTTAGAGTACAGTATTTGTCTTAATCCCTCTTATTATTTTGTCGTGATCACAATAGATATTTACTAAGAGGGAGTACTGTTTCCATGACGATGGACCCATAGTTTACATGCCGGTTTTTCATGTTAAGTGGAGAGTAAAACTGTTGCTGCATTTCATTATCAACACTTGCCTCATCAACAACACATTCAGTGGGAGTAACGTGGCAGGACTTGCGCCACTTAATGCTAACGATCGTTTTCAAAAAATAAAACTAAATAAGTGGTTAACTATTTACTTTTGTGTTTACATTTCATTGACTAAATATGCGCTAGAATTTAACTTTTGTTTTGGACCAGCTACCGTATTTTCCGGACCATAAGGCGCACTGCCGATGAATGGTCTATTTAAAAAAAAAATGTTTTTCATATATAAGGCGCACCGGATTATAGGGCACATTATGGGAGTCATATTATTATTATTTTTTCGAAATTGAAAACACTTCCTTGTGGTCTACATAACATGTAATGGTGGTTCTTTGGTCAAAATGTTGCATAGATTATGTTTTACAGATCATCTTCAAGCCGCTTTCTGACAGTCGCTTCAGGATGCGCCGTTTTGTGGGCGGTCTTATTTACGTGGCTCACCCTCTTCTCCCCGTCATCTTTGTTGTAGCGATGTAGCGTGCAAGGACGGGAGTGGAAGAAGTGTCAAAAGATGGCGCTAACTGTTTTAATGACATTCAGACTTTACTTAAATCAATAACGGAGCAGCATCTCCTCATCCAGAAACAGGAAATGTGTCCCGTGAAAAACCCTCCGACCGGAACTCTCTAATAACTAAAGTTCCTTGGGTGAATAATTCAAACTCACTATACCGGTATGTTTTAGCGCTTTCATGGCGAGTTTACTGACAGATATACCGTAATTTCCGGACTATAAGCCGCACCTGACTATAAGCCGCACCAGCTAAATTTAGGGGAAAATACAGATTGCTCCATATATAAGCCGCACCCGACTATAAGCCGCAGGGTTTTGATGTGTAATTAGCGTAGTATATAGGGGTTCCTGCTACCACGGAGGGGATTGTCGGGACAGAGATGACTGTTTGGGAACGCAAAGCGTCCCATTTATTAACAATAAATCTTTCAATCATTCAATCAAACTTTCACATCTTTGACATGGCGAACAGCATTCGTGCAGAGTACAAATAATACAACGGTGCAAAGTAATACAAAGTGCTCGCCTGTACGTTATCAAAATAACCAGCCTACCGGTATATGAAAAATCAGTCTTTAATCATTGTGTCATCGTCTTCCTCCTGCGTACTAAAACCACCGAAATCCTCTTTGTCTGTGTCGGAGAAGAACAGGCCGTAAATAAGCCGCACCCTTGTATAAGCCGCAGGGACCAGAACGAGGGGAAAAAGTAGCGGCTTATAGTCCGGAAATTACGGTAAGTAAGAACTTTATACTACTTTATATTAGAAAAGGCAACAGCGGAGGATGAATGTCCCAAAACAAGAAGATAGAGAAAAAGAAGAAGCTTATCGACTACGGTGTCGGCACCGACTACAAAGGCGGAAGCACGCAAATTTTCAGGATTTATGCAGATCCCAAATACAGATCAGTAGGTACCAGAAGGTAAGAAAAGTTGCTTTTGCATAATATTGCGAAACAAAACACCAGATAATATGTCTTACCTTATACACACACCATAATAATACTTGTATGTTTAATGCGCCGACAACCCACCAAGCGGTGCGGCTTCATAGCTTACCAAAGTCGTACTAAAACAGTTTGATAGATTTTTGAGCGATGTGTGTAATGTTCTATATTTTCAATGGAACATATAAAATGTTGGTGTTGTTTACTTGAGTCATATTGCCATCATATTGCCGTCTACACGTATCTCTTATGTTTGACTGCCATCTACTGGCCACACTTGTCATTACACCATGTACCAAATAAAATTGCTTCGAGGTCGGTAAGCAAAACCAGAATTATTCCGTACATTAGGCGCACCGGGTTATAAGGCGTACTGTCGAGTTTTGAGGGAAAGAAAATGATTTTAAGTGCGCCTTATAGTCCGGAAAATACGGTACTTCCTTCTCATTCATTGTGGTAGCGTCACAGTGCGTTATACAGTGTTGAAGCTGAGCGTCCATTGACTTCAATAGGGGACTAAACTAAACTAAACAGACATTGGATAAATGTTCGGCCTGGACGCCGAGCTTCCGCATGATTATCGGATGATCTATCTGAGGCTGAATCCCTTTTTGACTGACAACAACGAGAGCAAATCAGCAGTCTTGAAATATAAACCTCTGCCAGAGCATTTTTCAAATGTAATTCCGTTTTTCCGTGCTGCTATGGAGAATCGTCCGATCCTTTAATTGACGTTATATTTACATTTGTAAAATCTAGCAACTTTATATAACTTTTGTCTATTATTGGAGGCTCATGTTTAAAGACTCGCTGAAAATGAGCTTCCCCTACTTGACAGACCAGCAGCCGCCACTGCTAACGACACGGCTAATGTCAACACCATCAGGTTGACCGACTTTTGGCAGAACAACTAACGCCCGTGGTCTCGACATGCACAGTCCAAGATCAGTTTCCCGCTGAGAGGAATTACAGAGAATGTGACAAAGTATTTCCACGAAGAAGGCCTCGACATTGACATTGGCGGATAGAACGCACACAAGGCTACTAAATTGGGTAAAATGAGTGTAAACTATGGGTGTGAATTCATGTCTAGAGAGCTCTAATAATTGTCAAACATTTATTTAAAAGGTTTGTATATAGGTTTTTATGCTTTAACTAAATGGAAACAAGGCCGGTCCCTGTCTTAAAAACTCAATGTGGTCGTTTAGAGCCATTAGGGTTGGCTCAAATGATCATGGCGATCGGTCACGTCCGTAGCTGCTCATCACCAAAGTCATCAGGCTCTGCAGGCTTTTGCTTGTTCTACTTTGATGGACTGAATTGCCTCATACATATAATTATACTTTCTTTCTGATACACTTTTATTCAGCAGTGAGTCAACATGTCCTTTGTAGTAGTTTAATTCAGTTTAGCAGCATCCATTCAAAAGCCCATAGAGATAATTCCTAATTTAGCATTGCTTCGAAAGCTGCCGTCGTGACCGATTTACGACCGTATTTCTAAAACAACGGTACTATTTGAGGTTACAATGTAGCCAAACCTGTGACGAACTCTTAACTCGTTCTCCTTCTATGCCACATCAATATGGAATGCACTCCTAACAGGTGTAAAAGAAAGTGCATCTCTATCCTCCTTCAAAACCGCACTAAAAGAACACCTCCAGGCAACCACAACCCTAGACTAACACCCTCCCCCCACCACATCCCACCTCCCCGGATTGTAATAAATCAAATGTAAATAATCAAATGTACAGTATATACTTGTTCTTATGCTTTCTGAGCTCACTATGTTCACTGCTCGCTGTACATATCCTACCAAGTCAGACCTACACTGTTTAATGTCCATTTCTCAGATTATATTATTGTTGATGACTGAAGTGTTGATACAGTGTTTCCCACACATTAATTTAGTTGTGGCGGCCCGCCACGAAAGAATTACGTCCGCCACAAATAAAATTTAAAAAAAAAATATATATATATATATATTTTTTGGCCTGTCCATCTTCTCTGGCAAATCATATAGTTGATGTAGATGCCCATATAGGCTGTTCAGATTTACTTTACAAAAGAGAAGTGTAGGATACTTCTCTTGTTGCCTTATTTGTATTTGACCACTACTGTTTTCTGTTTATTTGTTACGGACTGTGGCAGGACACCTCTGCCTCTGTTTCACTTTATGTTGCTGGTAAATAATATGGTTGTAGTAGTAGGCTAAAGTTACATTATTTAGTATGCACTAATTAAAGGGGCAGAGCTTTAAGAGACATTTTAGCTTTTATATTTTATAAGATATATTTTTTGTAAGAACCACAATTAATAAATATATTTCAGTTAATAAGTTATTGTTCAAATCTGTATATAAATATGTACATAAAGTGTTGTAATTATATTGTAAAATGGATGGATGGATGGATGGATGGATGGATGGACGTTTAAAACAAAACTGTTATTATTAATTAGTAAGTCCACATTTTTTTAGCCTTTTTAGAGAAAATCATATCATTGTAGTAAATTATGCAAATTACTCGATGATGTCATGGTGACCACGCCCATAGCCACGCCCCCACCGCCACAGGTTTCTTGGCAGTTTATGGGAAACACTGTGATATCAACCAAACCTAACCCCCCCGCCCAAACCCCCTCCACATCACCCCCCCCGGACTGTAAATAATGTAAATAATTCTATGTATATACTCTGATGATTAACTTGTGTGATGACTGTATTATGCTGATAGTATATATTTGTACCATGAATTGATTAACGTGGACCCCGACTTAAACAAGTTGAAAAACTTATTCGGGTGTTACCATTGAGTGGTCAATTGTACGGAATATGTACTGTACTGTGCAATCTACTAATAAAAGTCTCAATCAATCAATCAATCAATCCATCAACTCGCATGGCTGCCGGATTAGTGACCCCGAGATGCAGGAACCAGGAGAACGGAGAGCAGGTAAGAAGTGTTTAATATACTCAAAACACAAAGTGCATTGAAGCTTAGGGAAGGCTATGCAGAACGAAACTAAAACTGAACTGGCTTCAAAGTAAACAAAAACAGAATGCTGGACGACAGCAAAGACTTACTGTGGAGCAAAGACGGCGTCCACAATGTACATCCGAACATGACGTGACAATCAACAATGTCCCCACAAAGAAAAATAAAAACAACTGAAATATTCTTGATTGCTAAAACAAAGTAGATGCGGGAAATATAAGACATGAAACTGCTACAGGAAAATACCAAAAAAAGAGAAAAAAACACCAAAATAGGAACGCAAGACAAAAACTAAAACACTACACACAGGAAAACAGCAAAAAAAACTCCAAATAAGTCACGGTGTGATGTGACAGGTCGTGACAGTACACCTACTTTGAGACAAGAGCTATATCGATGCATGCTTGGTTATGGTTTAAAGTCGTATCCAACAATTTCGACAACGACTTTTTACTGTCAACTGAGTTTAGTTTTTTAATGATTTCTGCTGGTGGCGTGCGCAAAAAATGTGCATTGGCTCGAAAAAGGTTGAAAAACACTGCATTAGGCGGTTATAAGGTGCACTGTTGAGTTTTGAGGGAAAAAAGATTTTAAAGTGCGCCTTATGGTCCGGAAAATACGGTATGCGTTTATTAAGTGGGGGCGGCGTGGCGCGGTTGGGAGAGTGTCCGTGCCAGCAACCTGAGGGTTCCTGGTTTGATCCCCGCCTACTACCAACCTCGTCACGTTCATTGTTTCCTTGAGCAAGACACTTCACCCTTGCTCCTGATTAGGGTTAGGGCCTTGCATGGCAGCTCCCGCCATCAGTGTGTGAATGTGTGTGTGAATGGGTGAATGTGGAAATAGTGTCAAAGCGCTTTGAGTACCTTGACGGTAGAAAAGCGCTATACAAGTATAACCCATTTACTAGGGCTGTGAATCTTTGGGTGTCTCACGATTCGATTCAATATCGATTCTTGGGGTCACGATTCGATTCAAAATCGATTTTTTTTTTTCAATTCAACACCATTCTCGTTTGAAAAATGATTTTTTTCCCGATTCAAAAGGATTCTCTATTCATTCAATTCATAGGATTTCAGCAGGATCTACCCCAGTCTGCTGACATGCAAGCAGAGTAGTAGATTTTTGTAAAAAAGCTTTTATAATTGTAAAGGACAATGTTTTATGAACTGATTGCAATAATGTAAATTTGTTTTAACTATTAAATGAACCAAAAATATGACTTATTTTATCTTTGTGAAAATATTGGACACAGTGTGTTGTCAATCTTATGAGATGCGATGCAAGTGTAAGCCACTGTGACACTATTGTTCATTTTTTTTTAGTTTTTATAAATGTCTAATGATAATGTCAATGAGGGATTTTTAATCACTGCTATGTTGAAATTGTAACTAATATTGATACTGTTGTTGATAATATTCATTTTTGTTTCACTACTTTTGGTTTGTTCTGTGTCGTGTTTGGGTCTCCTCTCAATTGCTGGGTCGGGTTTGGTTTCGGAATTGGATTGCATTGTTATGGTATTGCTGTGTCTTGTTTTGTTGGATTGATTAATTTAAAAAAAATAAAAAAATAAAATAAAAATTAAAAAAATAGATTTTTTTAAAAATGAGAATCGATTCTGAATCGGTTTTTTCCCACACCCCTACCATTTACCATTTAAGCATCCGAGTTCGTGTGGACATGGCCTTAATTTAGACTAAAATTGTCCACTCTGGAAATTGTCCTGCAGGTCCAGGAAACTTTCCAAATCTGATAAGACCAACTGTATTTCACGAGTTTGTTGTGAATCATGAAATGTATTCCAACTATTCTCTGCTGTGCAAAGAAGTCATGTGGAGACAAGATGTTTTGTTCCGAACAGTCTCTTTCTTATCATCGTGTGGCGGTCAGTATCAGCAACTCACTGTGAGTACAACGTCTATTCCAATGATCTCATTTATCTGACTTTCGGTTTTCAAGCAGTTTTTTTTCCCCTTGCTGTCATTCTTTCGGTCATTGGGGTCACATGAGACTCATCTGGACACAGGCCTCCCCTTTTCCTCTCCTCCCTCCGGTTATAAATAGAATGTTAACCTTTCTGGAGAAACACAGGTGAAGGCTCGATTTGCACGGATGTGTTTGTGACACTTTTGTCGAAAAGGGCCATACTGTAAGTTCAATGACACCCATGCTGCGTCGAGCCTCATTCAAGTCTCAAACCTCCGAAATTATTTGAAGGATGATGTGTCGGGACAAAAGCCAGGAAACAAGTCTGATCGCAAGGCATTCTAAGTATGAAGGAGAAAAAACAGAAAAGATCTTTGCCAGAAACTACAGATGGAGAAGTGAGGCAGAGGACAGATGGCTTCTTATCCTGTCTCTGGTTAGGACCTTGTTGTCACTTGGCTATGGATGCCATACACCAAAATCAACACTCTTAACACCCAAACAGCTTTGAGTAGTTTTGACTTGTGCGTGATGTCATTTGTGGTGCTGGATTCGGTAAGGCTTTTTTTTTTTTTTGACCTGGCCAAAAGGGTAGCAAAAACCGGTTTCATAAATACAAAACCCCCAACCAGTGAAGTTGGCACGTTGTGTAATTCGTAAATAAAAACAGAATACAATGATTTGCAAATCCCTTTCAACCTACATTCAATTGAATAGACTGCAAAGACAAGATATTTAATGTTAGAACTAAGAAACGTGATTTTTTTTGCAAATAATCATTAACTTAGAATTTAATGGCAGCGACACATTGCAAAAAAGTTGGCACAGGGGCATTTTTACCACTGTGTTACATGGCCTTTCCTTTTAAAACCACTCAGTAAACGTTTGGGAACTGGGGAGACTAATTTTTGAAGCTTTTCAGGTGGAATTATTTCCCATTCTTGCTTGATGTACAGCAAAAGTTGTTCAACAGTTGTCATATTTTAGGCTTCATAATGCTGCACACATTTTCAATGGGAGACAGGTCGGGACTACAGGCAGGCCAGTCTAGTACCCGCACTCTTTTACTATGAAGCCACGCTGTTGTAACACGTGGCTTGGCATTGTCTTGCTGAAATAAGCAGGGGCGTCCATGATAACGTTGCTTGGATGGCAACATATGTTGCTCCAAAACCTGTATGTACCTTTCAGCATTAATGGTGCCTTCACAGATGTGTAAGTTACCCATGCCTTGGGCACTAATACACCCCCATACCATCACAGATGCTGGCTTTTCAACTTTGCGCCTATAACAATCCGGATAGTTCTTTTCCTCTTTGGTCCGGAGGACACGACGTCCACAGATTCCAAAAACAATTTGAAATCTGGACTTTTCAGACCACAGATTACTTTTCCACTTTGCATCAGTCCTTCTCAGATAAACTCGGCCCAACACCCAGTTTCTGGGTGTTGTTGATAAATGGCTTTCGCTTTGCATAGTAGTGTTTTAACTTGCACTTACAGATGTAGCGATGGACTGAAGTTACTAACAGTGTTTTTTTCTGATGTGTTCCTGAGCCCATGTGGTGATATCCCTTACACATTGATGTCGCTTTTTGATGCAGTACTGCAAATCATTGTATCCTGTTTTTATTTACGATTTGCACAACGTGCCAACTTCACTGGTTTTGGGTTTTGTACATAGGACAACAACAAAAACAGGAGCAGTTACAAACTATAGTTACAAGTACAAATTACTTACAATGTTTCATTAAAAAAAACATTTTAAAACAAGTACAGTGCCCAATAGAACTGGTTTCCCCACGGCTAATGTCCATCCGCAGTTGTTAGTGTTTTAGCTACTTCTAAATAACTAATCCTTGCCGCCATAGCGACAAAAAAAAAGTATGTTTCTTACACGTATCATCCCTGCAGGACGAGGAATAGCTTAACATGCTTCACTACACACCGTGAGAGGATACAATAGCTAACCGCTAACAGCAAGCTAGCGCTCCTAAATGTAAACAAATGCCATGGGTGGGTGCACGCAGACTTCGACTGTTACAATAGCAAATACAAAAGCCGTACATAGTCGATACTACAATGATTACGTTGATATTTTTTATTATCACACAATTGTTTATTAACCCATGAAATAAGTTTCTGGACACAGGAGAACTTTATTTATGACCAACGTATGACTACTTGGTATTGGTAGATACCAACATTTGTACAATAACCCAAAACTAATGTAAAGTATCAAACAACAGAAGAATAAGTGATTATTACAATTCAACAGAAGTGTAGATAGAATGTAACAAAAATTCAAGTAAGCAGATATTAACAGTAAATAAAGAAGTACATTAATTATCCATTTTCTACCGCTTGTCCCGCATAGTTTTGACAAACTAATAGAATGGGAAATGACTCAACATGTCACTGCATACGTCAGAAGCCAAACTAGGAGCCTTTGTAATCAGTTTGCTTACTTACGACAAAAAGGGAAGTTGTCTCGTATGTTCACTAGCTTATTAAATCCCCAAATTCTTCTTTTATCGCAATAAGAAACGTATGTTAAATGTTTTACAAGATTTTCTGTTAAAGCCAATTATTTTTTGGGGGGCAAAGTATCAAAAAGTATTAAAATACATTCCATACCAAAAAATATATATTATGTATACATATATATATATATATATATATATATAAATATATATATATATATATATATATATATATATATATATATATATATATATATATATATATATATATATATATATATATATATATATATATATATATATATATATATATATATATATATATATATATATATATATATATATATATATATATATATATATATATATATATATATATATGTCTTAATTAGATTATCCAAAAAATTGTGCTCGATACCGTGGTAGAGCGTAATATGTATGTGTGGGAAAAAAATCACAAGACTATTTCATCTCTACGGGCCTGTTTCATGAGGGGTTTTCCTCAATCCTCAGGAGATTTTTTTCCCACACATACATATATATATATATATATATATATATATATATATATATATATATATATATATATATATATATATATATATATATATATATATACATATATATATATTAGTGTTGTACGGTACACCGGTATAAGTATAGTACCACGATACTAATGGATCATATTCGGTACTATACTGCCTCTGAAAAGTGTCGTCCGTCGTCGTGTCATTGCTGGTTTACGAGCAGAGGAGCATGTTCGGCAGCGCACAATCTCGGAGTACTTACAAGCAGACAATGTGTGTAGACAGAAAAGGGAGAACGGATGCATTTTGGCTTAAAAACTAAGGATAAAGATGAAGTTATAACACTGAAACGCCCTCAGGAAGAGGTGCTTTAAGACATGGCTAGCTAGCTGTCGGCTAAAGTCCATCCACCGTCTGCAGTGTTTTAGCTACTTCTAAATGACTAATCCTCGCCTCCATGGTGACAAATAAAGTAAGTTTCTTACAAGTATCATCCCTGCAGGACGAGGAATAGCTAAACATGCTTCACTACACACCGTAGCTCACCGGCATCAAAATGTAAACGCCATTGGTGGATCTACACCTAACATCCACTGTAATGATACCAAGTACAGGAGCGTATCTAGTCGATAACTACTATGATTACGTCGATATTTTTTGGCATCAAAACATCTTCTTTCATTTAAAAAAAAATGTACATTATGTTTATAAACTCAGGAAATATGTCCGTGGACACATGAGGACTTTGAATATGACCAATGTATGATCCTGTAACTACTTGGTATCGGATTGATACCCAAATTTGTGGTATCATCCAAAACTAATGTAAAGTATCAAACAACGGAAGAATAAGTGATTATTACAATTGAACAGAAGTGTAGATAGAATGTAAAAAAATTTAAAGTAAGCAGATATTAACAGTAAATAAAGAAGTAGATTAATAATCCATTTTCTACCGCTTGTCCCGCATAGTTTTGACAAACTAATAGGATGGGAAATGACTCAACATGTTACTGCATACGTCAGAAGCCAAATTAGGAGCCTTTGTAATCAGCTTGCTTACTTACGACAAAAAGAGAAGTTGTCTAGTATGTTCACTAGCTTATTAAATCCCCAAATTCTTCTTTTATCGCAATAAGAAACGTATGTTAAATGTTTTACAAGATTTTCTGTTAAAGCCAATAATTTTTTGGGGGGCAAAGTATCAAAAAGTATTAAAATACATTCCATACCAAAAAATCTATATATTATATATATATATATATATATATATATATATATATATATATATATATATATATATATATATATATATATATATATATATATATATATATATATATATATATATATATACATATATATATATATATATATATAAATATATGTTTGGGGGGCAAAGTATCAAAAAGTATTAAAATACATTCCATACCAAAAAAAAAAAATAAAAAAAATAATATATATATATATAAATATATATATATATATATATATATATATATATATATATATATATATATATATATATATATATATATATATATATATATATATATATATATATATATATATCATACATAATATATATTTTTTGGTATGGAATGTATTTTAATACTTTTTGATACTTTGCCCCCCAAAAATATATTTATATATATATATATATATATATATATATATATATATATATATATATATATATATATATATACATATATATATATTAGTGTTGTACGGTACACCGGTATAAGTATAGTACCACGATACTAATGGATCATATTCGGTACTATACTGCCTCTGAAAAGTGTCGTCCGTCGTCGTGTCATTGCTGGTTTACGAGCAGAGGAGCATGTTCGGCAGCGCACAATCTCGGAGTACTTACAAGCAGACAATGTGTGTAGACAGAAAAGGGAGAACGGATGCATTTTGGCTTAAAAACTAAGGATAAAGATGAAGTTATAACACTGAAACGCCCTCAGGAAGAGGTGCTTTAAGACATGGCTAGCTAGCTGGCGGCTAAAGTCCATCCACCGTCTGCAGTGTTTTAGCTACTTCTAAATCACTAATCCTCGCCTCCATGGCGACAAATAAAGTAAGTTTCTTACAAGTATCATCCCTGCAGGACTAGCTAAACATGCTTCACTACACACCGTAGCTCACCGGCGTCACAATGTAAACAAACGCCATTGGTGGATCTACACCTGACATCCACTGTAATGATACCAAGTACAGGAGCGTATCTAGTCGATAACTACTATGATTACGTCTATATTTTTTGGCATCACAACATCTTCTTTCATTTAAAAAAAAATTTACATTATGTTTATAAACTCAGGAAATATGTCCCTGGACACATGAGGACTTTGAATATGACCAATGTATGATCCTGTAACTACTTGGTATCTGATTGATACCCAAATTTGGGGTATCATCCAAAATTAATGTAAAGTATCAAACAACAGAATAATAAATGATTATTACATTTTAACAGAAGTGTTAACAGAACATGTTAAAATAGAAAGTAAGCTGATATTAACAGTCAATGAACAAGTAAGATTAATAATTAATTTTCTACCGCTTGTCCTTAATAATTTTGACAAAATAATAGAATGGAAAATGACACAATATGTTACTGCATATGTCAGCAGACTAAATTAGGAGCCTTTGTTTGTTTACTTACTACTAAAAGACAAGTTGTCTAGTATGTTTACTATTTTATTTAAGGCCAAACTTGCAATAATAAACATATGTGTTATGTACCCTAAGATTTGTTGTTAAAATAAAGCCAATAATGCAATTTGTTTGTGGAGCCCTTTATTTAGAAAAGTATCGAAAAGTACAGAAAAGTATCGAAATATTAATAATAATAATAATATTGGTATCGTGACAACACTAATATATATATATATATATATATATATATATATATATATATATATATATATATATATATATATATATATATATATATATATATATATATATATATATATATATATATATACATTGACATGTAAAAATCAGCATCATATCTACCTAATTTTGCTAACAACTTTTGAGACACTTGTTTTCTGCGGCGGGTCTAGACCAGCGTTGTGCGTGAGTGACAGAATGAAATGCTCTGACTTGAGTTTGCCACAAAAAATAAGGAAAAAAAAAGAAAAAAAGAAAAAAAAAAGACTTTGCCACAACCTGCCCTTTTGATTGAATAAATCTCTAGACCGAATAAGACAATAAGACTGTTTTCATGAAAAAAAACACTGTCTTACAAATAATAAAGAAGTTAATGCAGGTATTTATAGTCTTACAGTACATCTGCGGTTTGGTAGGTAGTTTTTTTTTACCTGGGGAAAACATTTTGGCGCCAACATTGGTATGTTGGATATATCAGAGATGATACGAACACAAGGAAAATAGTTATGAATGATTTAGTAACTCATACCGGGCCACTTCTTTGAAAGACACTTTGTGAAACTGAAATGGATGGAAATCATTTAATGTGATTTATCATTCATTCATGAGCCCAAAAAGACAGAAAAGCAGCAGTCTTTCCTGTATTATGTAACAACGGGACTGAAGGAATCCCTGACATGGATTATAAGAAGAATCTTCTTCTTATAATCTTAGTTTTTCCGTTTGAGACGACACCTAACGAATAAAAGGCTGATTATCATACAGTATGCAGCATGTTTGCACCACCTGCGCTTTGGCCTGGTATAAATGAACAATCTATAATAGGAAGCTTGTTAAGCAGGCTGAGGTTAAATAAAAGAGGTAGGAGCATCTAAAGGACTGCTGGTGTCTTTTCAGTCATTCCCTGAAGACTTTGTGGTCTAATTTATGGTTTGCAAACCTGACAAATGCTGCATCCCTTTCTTTTTAGGCCACCCGGTTAAGGCAGATGGCCACACCATCATGCTGTGAAGGATTTGTTGCTTCCTGAAAAAGAAAACAGAAAAACAGGAATAGAAGTATTCTAGCTTGCTAGCCAGCTCGCTAGGTAGATACCGTAATTTCCGGACTATAAGCCGCACCTGACTATAAGCCGCAGCAGCTAAATTTGGGGGAAAATACAGATTGCTCCATATATAAGCCGCACCCGACTATAAGCCGCAGGGTTTTGATGTGTAATTAGCGTAGTATATAGGGGTTCCTGCTACCACGGAGGGGATTGTCGGGACAGAGATGACTGTTTGGGAACGCAAAGCGTCCCATTTATTAACAATAAATCTTTCAATCATTCAATCAAACTTCCACATCTTTGACATGGCGAACAGCATTCGTGCAGAATACAAATAATACAACGGTGCAAAGTAATACAAAGTGCTCGCCTGTACGTTATCAAAATAACCAGCCTACCGGTATATGAAATGTCAGTCTTTAATCATTGTGTCATTGTCTTCCTCCTGCGTACTAAAACCACCGAAATCCTCTTCGTCGGTGTCGGAGAAGAACAGGCCGTAAATAAGCCGCACCCTTGTATAAGCCGCAGGGACCAGAACGAGGGGAAAAAGTAGCGGCTTATAGTCCGGAAATTACGGTAGATAGATTGATAGATAGATAGATAGATGATAGATGATAGATAGATAGATAGATAGATAGATAGATAGATAGATAGATAGATAGATAGATAGATAGATAGATAGATAGATAGATAGGTAGGTAGGTAGGTAGGTAGGTAGGTAGATAGATAGATAGATAGATAGATAGATAGATAGATAGATAGATAGATAGATAGATAGATAGATAGATAGATAGATAGATAGATAGATAGATAGATAGATAGATAGATAGATAGATAGATAGATAGATAGATAGATAGATAGATAGATAGATAGATAGATAGATAGATGGATAGATAGATAGACAGATAGACGGATAGATGGATAGATAGATAGATAGCTATATAGGTAGGCAGGTAGATAGATAGATAGATAGATAGATAGATAGATAGATAGATAGATAGATAGATAGATAGATAGATAGATAGATAGATAGGTAGGTAGGTAGGTAGGTAGGTAGGTAGGTAGGTAGGCAGGTAGGTAGGTAGATAAATAGATATATAGGTAGGTAGGTAGGTTGATAGATAGATAGATAGATAGATAGATAGATAGATAGATAGATAGATAGATAGATAGATAGATAGATAGATAGATAGATAGATAGATAGATAGATAGATAGATAGATAGATAGATAGATAGATAGGTAGGTAGGTAGGTAGGTAGGTAGGTAGGTAGGTAGATAGATAGATAGATAGATAGATAGATAGATAGATAGATAGATAGATAGATAGATAGATAGATAGATAGATAGATAGATAGATAGATAGATAGATAGATAGATAGGTAGGTAGGTAGGTAGATAGGTAGATAGATATAGATAGATAGATAGATAGATAGATAGGTAGGTAGGTAGGTAGGTAGGTAGGTAGGTAGGTAGGTAGGTAGGTAGGTAGGTAGGTAGGTGGATGGATGGGTGGGTGGGTAGGTAGGTAGGTAGGTAGGTAGGTATATAGGTAGGTAGGTAGATAGATAGAGAGAGAGAGAGAGAGAGAGAGAGAGAGAGAGAGAGAGAGAGAGAGAGAGAGAGAGAGAGAGAGAGAGAGAGAGAGAGAGAGAGAGAGATAGATAGATAGATAGATAGATAGATAGATAGATAGATAGATAGATAGATAGATAGATAGATAGATAGATAGATAGATAGATAGATAGATAGATAGATAGATAGATAGATAGATAGATAGATGGGTGGGTGGGTAGGTAGGTAGGTAGGTAGATAGGTAGGTAGATAGATGGATAGACGGCCCTTTTAAATGAAGGACTTTTATGACCTGTTTGGTTTTGGGTTATTGCACAATAACTGTATGGTTACACCATCAATGACATATCTGTAAATGTTTATTTATATATATATGTATATATATACATTGACCCAAACCTTGGGCGGCTTTTGCTGACCCTTGGAGCAAGCAGCTCGCTGCTGGCAGGATCAGCCAGGTTTCGTCTTCCTCGAAACTGGTGGGTCTTACACCCTAACCCAGAACCGTCAGCGCTAACCCCCCCAAAAGGGGCTATTGAATGGCTTATTAAATCAGTTATGGTTCCTTTGATCACTCCACCGTTACTTGGATAACTGTGGCAATTCTAGAGCTAATACTATATATATATATATATATATATATATATATATATATATATATATATATATATATATATATATATATATATATATATATATACCGTATATATATATATACCGTATATATATACCGTATTTATATATATATATATATATATATATATATATATCTACATATCATCGGCGGTCACTCGAACGAGTATGACAATCCTCCTGGTAGGGGTGCAACCATTTATGGAGGATACCTGTGCGTGACTTTGTTTTACGTGGGGAGACTGGTGCACAGACAGTCACCACACGATCCTTGACAGAATTGGGTCAGGGTCCAGAGGCATGGAGTCCAAGACGACTGGGGACCCTTTTCTGCTGCAGCCTTCTTCCACCATCGCCATCGTTGTGGTAATTCTTAAATCTACTGTCTTACGCCTGCTCCGCCGTTGAGGTCTTATATATATATATATATATATATATATATATATATATATATATATATATATATGAGGTCATATATATATATATATATATATATATATATATATATATATATATATATATATATATATATATATATATATATATATATATATATATATATATATAAGACCTCAACGGCGGAGCAGGCGTAAGACAGTATATTCCTGGTTTTTGGTGCAATATCTACATAGGTGTATAGAGGCCCATTTCCAGCAACTATCACTCCAGTGTTCTAATGGTACAATGTGTTTGCTCATTGGCTCAGAAGGCTAATTGATGATTAGAAAACCCTTGTGCAATCATGTTCACACATCTGAAAACAGTTTAGCTTGTTACAGAAGCTACAAAACTGACCTTCCTTTGAGCAGATTGAGTTTCTGGAGCATCACATTTGTGGGGTCAATTAAACGCTCAAAATGGCCAGAAAAAGAGAACTTTCATCTGAAACTCGACAGTCTATTCTTGTTCTTAGAAATGAAGGCTATTCCACAATATTGTTTGAGTGACCCCAAACTTTTGAACGGTAGTGTATATCATATTAAATTTTTTTTTTTTTATAATAGATTATAAAAATGATTGCCAAAAATACAGCAAAAATGTACTGAAAAAGATTTGGAAAGAGTGGTTGAAAAACATGGCGGCCATCAGGTAAAAATTATTATGGATTTGGCAACAAATTGCCCATGATGACAAATTGACCATTCGTGAAATAATGACCCAACTTTGAGAATAGCTATATTACATGACCAGCCGAGTACAATCCAGTAGGGATGCCACAGATGCCATCCACTCGGACATGCTCAGAAATCATTACTTTGTTATTGTTGTCGGTGTAGAAAAGGCGTCGTATGGATTCCTCATTAATCGCTTAAATGCCATAAAAGTGCGTCATGTTGATTTTTAACTCCTCGCTTAAATGTCACAAAAGTAGCTTAAATAATCCTTTTGTAACGTTTGTCCCTGCAGGGAACGTTCCACAAGTTTTTACATAATGCCCGCATGATGATCTATGTCAGGGGTCACCAACCTTTTTGAAACCAAGAGCTACTTCTTGGGTACTGATTAATGCGAAGGGCTACCAGTTTGATACACACTTAAATAAATTGCCAGAAATAGCCAATTTGCTCAATTTACCTTTAACGCTGTTATTATTAATAATTAATGATATTTACACTTAATTGAACGGTTTAAAAGAGGAGAAAACACGAAAAAAATGACAATTAAATTTTGAAACATAGTTTATCTTCAATTTCGACTCTTTAAAATTGAAAATTCTACCGAAAAAAAAGAAGAGAAAAACTAGCTAATTCGAATCTTTTTTTTAAAAATTAAAAAAATAATTTATGGAATATCATTAGTAAATTTTCCTGATTAAGATTAATTTTAGAATTTTGATGACATGTTTTAAATAGGTTAAAATCCAATCTACACTTCGTTAGAATATATAAGAAATTGGACCAAGCTATATTTCTAACAAAAACAAATCATTATTTCTTCCAAATTTTCCAGAACAAAAATTTTAAAAGAAATTCAAAAGACTTTGAAATAAGATTCAAATTGTATTCTACAGATTTTCTAGATTTGCCAGAATATTTTTTTTGAATTTTAATCATAATAAGTTTGAAGAAATATTTCACAAATATTTTTCGTCGAAAAAACAGAAGCTAAAATTAAGGATTAAATTAAAATGTATTTATTATTCTTTACAATAAAAAAATACATTTACTTGAACATTGATTTAAATTGTCAGGAAAGAAGAGGAAGGAATTTAAAAGGTAAAAAGGTATATGTGTTTAAAAATCCTAAAATCATTTTTAAGGTTGTATTTTTTCTCTAAAATTGTCTTCCTGAAAATTATAAGAAGCAAAGTAAAAAAAAGAAAATAATTTATTTAAACAAGCGAAGACCAAGTCTTTAAAATATTTTCTTGGAGTTTCAAATTCTATTTGAGTTTTGTCTCTCTTAGAATTAAAAATGTCGGGCAAAGCGAGACCAGCTTGCTAGTAAATAAATACAATTTAAAAAATAGAGGCAGCTCACTGGTAAGTGCTGCTATTTGAGCTATTTTTAGAACAGGCCAGCGGGCTACTCATCTGGTCCTTACGGGCTACCTGGTGCCCGCGGGCACCACGTTGGTGACCCCTGATCTATGTTATATTCGTCAAAGATGTTCCGCTGACATAAGGAATTTGAGTTTGCACGATGTAAAATGACAAATGCCTTTGTCTTTAAAACATATCATGACTTGAGTGATTCTCCCATCATCTGACCCAACTTGGTGCTATTTTCAGCCCTTTTACATATTACATTCTTTTGCAGCCTTTTGTCCCGCCTGCCCGCCTTCTTCTTCTTCTTCTTCTTCCCCTTTCTATGACCGTCTGACTCTTGAATGAAGAAGAGGGGTTGTTGTTGTTGTTACCAAACTCCGTGCCCTATTTGCTGTATATCATCACCTTCTCATGCACTCACGCATACCAGCTCTGAGTACACTGGACCCATTGCTTCATTCCAATTGCACAAAATGATTGCAGCACGTGTAGGTGTGCGATTGGAAACTGGCCGAGGTGGCTGCGGATATTTTCCCCTGGAAACCGTCTGCTGATTGTGATCTATGGTGCAACACACAAAGAGTGCATGATGACTAAACATCAAAAGTACATTTCATATTGGCACATTCACAAAATTGTTTCATTCAGTAAATAAAGCCTGCACATATACATATATAATTATTACATATATACAGTACAGGCCAAAAGTTTGGACACACCTTCTCATTCAATGCGTTTTCTTGATTTTCATGACTATTTACATTGTAGATTGTCACTGAAGGCATCAAAACTATGAATGAACACATGTGGAGTTATGTGCTTCACAAAAAAAAAGGTGAAATAACTGAGAACATGTTTAATATTGTAGTTTCTTCAAAATAGCCACTGCTTTGCACACTCTTGGCATTCTCTCGATGAACTCAAGAGGTAGCCACCTGAAATGGTTTTCACTTTACAGTTGTCAATTTACAAGGTAAATAGTCTTGAAAATAAAGAAAACACATTGAAATGAGAAGGTGTGTCCAAACTTTTGGCCTGTATTATATACTGTACATACAGTATATATATATGTAAATCAATGTTTTTGATCACCCTAAATGTTTGTTTACACTGTCTTTGTCTATGTGGGGGCCACCAGCACACACACACGCACACACACACACACACACACACACACACACACACACACACACACACACACACACACACACACACACACACACACACACACACACACACACATTCTTGTATTTCTTACCTTCTTGAGACCTCTGAATAATCCCTACCTCTTTAGGACCACCCTGTCTAGATATATAAAGATTTGTATCTACAACATTAATAATATATGCATACTATTCAAATATAAAAAAGCTTGTTGTGAAAAATGAGTTAGAATTTCAAAAGAAAATGGTCACAATTTCACAAGAAAAACTTAGAATTTTGGCAGTATTGATTGATTGATTGATTGATTGAAACTTTTATTAGTAGATTGCACAGTACAGTACATATTCCGTACAATCGACCACTAAATTGTAACACCCGAATAAGTTTTTCAACTTGTTTAAGTCGGGGTCCACGTAAGTCAATTCACGGTATTATAATAAAAGTCGTAATTTTACTCAACGCAAGTCAACATTTTACAAGAAAAACTGAAAATGTGTGCATTGTTCTGATAAAAGTTGGAATTTAACTCAATAACAGTCGCAATTTTACAAGAAAAGCTTAACGTTTTGGCATTTTTATGAAAAGAGTCGTAATTTTACTCGACAAAAGTCACAATTTTATTAGAAAACTTTAACATTTTGGCAATTTTATAATAATGATTGGAACTTTACTTTTCAAAATTATGACATGAGTCATAATTTTACTAAAAAAATGTCACTATTTTACAAGAACAACAAAAAAATTGGCAATATTGTGATACAAGTCAGAATTTTAAATGACTTATTTTTCACCATTTTGCATTAAAAAGTAATATCTTTACGAGAAAATATTGTAATATTACAGAAACAGAAATAATATGACAAATTGTTCCCAATTTTACAGCAAAAAAGTCGACACATTGCAAGAAAAAGACTGCTTTTAGTTAATTTTTTGTTTGTAATTGGTTCTTGATCATCATTGTTTACTTCATGTTATTACAGTATGTCTCTATATACATATTTTTTATTTATTTGTAATTAATTTTGCCCAAAGGGGGCGCATTTCAATTTCTTACACACACTTGTCATTACATATGTTGACCAGAGGGGGAGCACTTTTAAAACCGACACAGTCAATTTGAAAAATCCCTCCTTTTTTGGGACCACTCTCATTTTGATATTTTTCTCCACCAGGGGTGCAAATGAGACATTCTCTATTAGATGCAATGGTTTTCCGTATTGGGAAACTAACTTGTTCACCGGTTTGCATATGAAAGGTACTTTTCCTTGGTAATGTCTAACGCTAACTGTACATTTTATTAGCCAATCAGAAACCTGAAGAAAGTCATGACTGGAAAAGGGGCGCACAAGCTGCAACGTTAAAGCTACTGCTAAAACAGTGCGATCATGCAAGTTAAGAAACAAGTGATTATCATGCTTGGTGGTAACTTTCCACGCCAAATAGTCTGTGGAAAAAGCACAGTTGCCCCCAAATGGTGGACAATTATATTTTTCTTCCTAGAGTCTTCAGTTTGTGTTTGGACAGATCAATGTTGTACTGATATGAATCTGACGTAAGCTACCCCCAAGCATCAGGTTTTGTTTGAGATAACTCATATTTGACCTCGGCTACCTCAACAACCAATAATAAATACATTTGATTTAAAAAAATAATAATTTGGATTTATTTATTTTTATAATTGGTTAATAATATAGTTTTCTACACCAAAAATCATCTATTTATTAATCAACTTAAAATTCGTATTCTTGTCCAGATTTTGCCGCGCTCTACCTTCCACATTTTTCATCCGATTCAAACCGGTCCAACTTCAAACTGTTCAGCCTATTTGGGAATCGCAGGCTTTCCATTGAAAAATTCCCAAAATTCCCAGATTTCCCAGTATCCAGGTTTTTCGGGACATTTTTGCAATTCAAAATGAATTAGCCATTTTTCAAACTTCCACCATTTCCACATTTTTCAACCGATTCAAACCATTCCACCTTCAACACATTCCACCATCCTGGAAATTCAAACCAACTTTTTTTCAAATTCAAAAAAATTCCAGGATTTTCCAGAATTCCCGGTTTTTCAAAGCCCTATTTCCACCCTTTTTACTGGCGACTACTCCTTCCACATTTTTCAACCCACTTCAACCGTTCCACCGTCCAAACATTCCTCTTAATTAGGACAAAAAACAAAGTTGTTTTTTGAACTGTAAAAATTCCCGGTTTTCCCGAAATTCCAGAAATTCTGTAATACCATTTCTCAATTCAACATGTTATTACCTCAACATTTCTCGACCGATTTGAAAAATTCCACCACCAACCATTTCAACTTATTCAGGACATTCAAGTCTTTTAATATTTTCAAAAAAATTCCGGCTTTTCCCGAAATTCCCAATTTTTGGGGAAATTCCCATTGGAAATCAATGGAACATTCTTCAAAGTTCAACAACTCCCAGATTTTTAATCTGATTCAAACCATTCCAACTTCAAAATATTCAGCCCGTTTGGGGAATTGTGTGCTCCCTTTTAAAAATTTAAAAATAAATTCCAGGATTTCAGTTCAACTTGGAGCATTCACACGCAATTCCTTCAGGAATTGCTTCATCTAGTTGTATTTAATATTCCTTTTATTTTTTTCACGTTGCTTTAGTTTTGACAATACCCTCTGGTGAAGTAATCCTGAGGTTTGTTTACCTCAAACCTGACTTCAATAATCCAATAGTCACAAATGCAAGCTGATAAAATCCAACACTAACTGGCAGAAGATTGAAAACAAACATTTGGACTAAATGTTTGGCAAAAACAACTTTTTTCACCAGTTACTTGAATATACTGTAGTGTCCACTAAATAGCTTCAACGAATGTTGAGAATGTGAAAAGACGCTCGTGAAAATCTTGTGACACTTAGACTGACATTATAAGCGCTCTCTTTTTTCTTTTATTACACTGCTCGGGCCCTTCAGCGTCATGACACGGCTTACAAAGGAGGCACTCATGCACACACTCTAATAATAGGAATATTATGCAACTGACCTACAGGTATAAACGGGCTTGGTGGCAAGGGGAATAGACTGCTCATTACCTGAATTTTTTTTTCTTTCCGCCAACGGTTTCCTGTCCTTAAAAGCCTCTTTATTCTTAGAAAGAAGCATGCAAATAACACACACCCTTGTCGTGTAAGTTACAAAGAATACTTGTCTCAATGTTATGAGTATTGGTGCCACAATTAAATTAATAATATAGGACTGGGTAGATTTATTTATCCCAAATATGTGGCTGCAGCACAGATACCAAACGTCCACAAAAAAATAAAAGTAAAAACACATGAAAACAAGTGGGAAACATTAAACAACACAGAGGACATAAAATAAATTAAAGAGCACAGAGACGATGCAACCAGCTGTCACCTTAGCGGCGCCAATGCCACATACAGCTACAAAAGTAAAACATTTTTAAAAAAAAAATACATATTGTGCACATACGAGTGTAAAATGCATAGAAAAAAACCCAGCAAAATAAAACACACACCATTTCAACACAGACATACACAACTGTGGCCTCTGCGGTGTTCCACGCCACGGGGCAGCACGGCCAGGAGCAGACCCAACAAAGCAACGGAAAGAGCAGACTCCGTCCGAGGCTGCCCACTAGCTCTCGGCCAACGTCCGGTCCGCGCGGATGAGCGAGAATCCGATACGGGCTCATCCACTGAGCATTTCATGGAAGCTGCTTTTATACCGAGTCATGGCACCCACCTGTTCCCAATTAGCCTGTTCACCTGTGGGATTTTCCGAATAAGTGTGTGATGAGCATTCCTCAACTTTCTCAGTCTTTTTTTGCCACTTTTGACAGCTTTTTTGAAACATGTTGCAGGCATCAAATTCCAATTGAGCTAATATTTGCAAAAAATAACAATTTGATTGATTGATTGATTGAAACTTTTATTAGTAGATTGCACAGTTAAGTACATATTCCGTACAATTGACCACTAAATGGTAAAACCCGAATAAGTTTTTCAACTTGTTTAAGTCGGGGTCCAACAAAGTTTTCCAGTTCGAACGTTAAGTATTTTGTCTTTGCAGTGTATTCAATTGAATATAGGTAGAATATCAGTGGTACTTTAACTTTAACTCAACTTTAAAAGGATTTGCGAATCAATGTATTTTGTTTATGTTTACGATTTACACAACGTGCCAACTTCACTGGTTGATGAGACAAAGTCTTGACTATTTTATTATTATTTGTGCAAAATTATCAGAAAATACAACATGTTCATGGGCTACAATGGGCTGCATGGATATTTGGGTAAAAAAAATAGTTGTAATGTCTTTTATTATTTGTCTACAAAATAGGTGTTTTTTTCTTCACAAAGAACATACCGTATTTTCCGGACCATAGGCCGCACCGGATTATAAGGCGCGCTTTCGATGAGCGGGTCTATTCAGGTTTACTTTCCTACAAAAGGCGCACCGGATTATAAGGCTCATTAAAGGGGTCATATTATGATTTTTTTTCTTAATTAAAAACATTTCCTTGTGGTCTACATAAAATGTAATGGTGGTTCTTTGGTCAAAATGTTGCTTAGATTATGTTTTACAGACCATCTTCAAGTCGATTTCTGACAGTCGCTTAAGGCGCCCTTTTGTGGGCGGGTCTTATTTACGTGGCTCCATTTCCACAGCGTCTTCTCCCCGTCATCTTTGTTGTAGCGGTGAAGAGTGCAAGAACAGGAGTCGAAGAAGTGTCAAAAGATGGAGCTACACGGATTACAAAAGCGGAGGCAGGCACATTTTCAGGACTTATGCAGATCCCAAATACAGATCAGCAGGTACCAGAAGGTAAGAAAAGTAAATTTTGCATAATTTTGCAAAACAAGACGCCAGATAATATGTCTGCTAAAGGGTGCCATTTTGCAGTCCTTATACACACACCATAGTAATACTTGTATGTCAGACTAAGGTAGCCGCAATGCGCCAAAAATCCATCAAGGTGTGCGGTTCATAACTTACCAAAGTCGTAATAAAACATTTTGACAGATTTTTGAGCGCCGTGTGTAATGTTCTATATTCTCAACGGAACATTTAAAAGTTTTAGTGTTGGTTACTGGCGTCATATTGCAGTCTACACATATCTCTTATGTGTGACTACCATCTACTGGTCACACTTACCATTACACCATGTACCAAATAAAACTGTTTCGAGGTTGGTAAGCACAACCAGAATGAATCCGTACATCAATCAATCAATCAATCAATGTTTATTTATATAGCCCTAAATCACAAGTGTCTCAAAGGGCTGTACAAGCCACAACGACATCCTCGGTACAGAGCCCACATACGGGCAAGGAAAAACTCACCCCAGTGGGACGTCGATGTGAATGACTATGAGAAACCTTGGAGAGGACCGCATATGTGGGTAACCCCCCCCCCCCCCCCCCGTCCCCCCCCTCTAGGGGAGACCGAAAGCAATGGATGTCGAGTGGGTCTGACATAATATTGTGAAAGTCCAGTCCACAGTGGATCCAACACATCAGCGAGAGTCCAGTCCATAGTGGGGCCAGCAGGAAACCTTCCCGAGCGGAGACGGGTCAGCAGCACAGAGATGTCCCCAACCGATGCACAGGCTAGCGGTCCACCCGGGGTCCCGACTCTGGACAGCAAGCACTTCATCCATGGCCACCGGACCTGTGCAACGCCCCCTCCAAGGAAGAGGGGAGCAGAGGAGAGAAGAAAAGAAACGGCAGATCAACTGGTCTAAAAAGGGAGTCTATTTAAAGGCTAGAGTATACAAATGAGTTTTAAGATGGGACTTAAATGCTTCTACTGAGGTAGCATCTCTAACTGTTACCGGGAGGGCATTCCAGAGTACTGGAGCCCGAATAGAAAACGCTCTATAGCCCGCACACTTTTTTTTGGCTCTGGGAATCACTAATAAACCGGAGTTCTTTGAACGCAGATTTCTTGTCG
The DNA here is from genome assembly GCF_033978785.1 of Entelurus aequoreus. Taxonomy (NCBI): domain Eukaryota; kingdom Metazoa; phylum Chordata; class Actinopteri; order Syngnathiformes; family Syngnathidae; genus Entelurus; species Entelurus aequoreus. Next base: position 12,745,731 of record NC_084751.1, on the reverse strand, counting down.
GGACATATGGTACAATACAATCGGCAAGATAGGCTGGAGCTAAACCGTGTAGTATTTTATACGTAAGTAGTAAAACCTTAAAGTCGCATCTTAAGTGCACAGGAAGCCAGTGCAGGTGAGCCAGTATAGGCGTAATATGATCAAACTTTCTTGTTTTTGTCAAAAGTCTAGCAGCCGCATTTTGTACCAACTGTATGCTAGACATAGGGAGGCCCGAAAATAAAACGTTACAGTAATCGAGACGAGACGTAACGAACGCATGAATAATGATCTCAGCATCGCTAGTGGACAAGATGGAACGAATTTTAGCGATATTACGGAGATGAAAGAAGGCCGTTTTAGTAACACTCTTAATGTGTGACTCAAACGAGAGAGTTGGGTCGAAGATAATACCCAAGTTCTTTACCGAGTCGCCTTGTGTAATTGTTTGGTTGTCAAATGTTACGGTGGTATAATTAAATAGATGTCGGTGTCTAGCAGGACCGATAATCAGCATTTCCGTTTTCTTAGCGTTGAGTTGCATGAGGCGCACTGTCGATTTTTGAGAAAATTAAAGGACTTTAAGTGCGCCTTATAGTCAGAAAAATACGGTATGTTATTTACCCTAAATTGATTAATAGTTACAATTTATACAGTAATATACAATAAAATACAAAGCATAAAATGTATACATATATATACATATAGATATATATATATATATATATATATATATATATATATATATATATATATATATATATATATATATATATATATATATATATATATATATATATATATATATATATATATATATATATATAGTTCAGTGTCGCTTTACTACAATCAAAGCTCAGAACCAAACAGCAGCAGATTTATGTGGATATTTTTATGTGATGTCATTAATCCTTTTGTTTTGATACATGCTGCTAAAAATAACCATCAAATAACCTTAATGGATCACTCCCCCTCAGCTCCTCTCTTCTGTGTGACTGAATGTGCATCATCTGCAACACATAATGCTTTGCTGACGCTGCCAGCTTTGAAGATTACGCTAAATCAAACGTGAGCTCTAATCTGGAGCTGGCACCTTTTTATCTCTTTTTTTTTTTTTTTTTTTTTTGAAAGGCTGTAGTAGTAGGAGTCCGGATGACCTAAACAAATGGTTCCTTCAAGCTTCCGGTTAGGTTTTTCACAGCCGAATGGACAAAATGAAAAATATACGATCATGTGTATTTCCGAACAATTCGTCTTCTTGTAAGTGCTCAATCGACCAATTGGAGCATCCTGTTTTTTTTTTATTTTAGCATGAAGGTCCTCACTTCACCCAGTGGTTACATAACGCAGTATTCCAGAAAGACTTAAAATGATTCCTTTTCCTGGAGATGCTGTTTTGGCGATTTGACCTTGTGTATTTGGTCAATCCTAAAATGAGGCAGAGTGCTTTTTACAAGCTGGTAACCATCTCTTTTTTGACTACACTTTTGTAGGAATGTGCACAAAAAAACATGGTCCTGTCATTAATAGAGAGTGACATAGGCCTGGGCAATTATTATGGTCCAGGGGGCCAAATTTAGAGAAAAAAAAAAGTGTCTAGGGGCCGGTATTTCTATTTTTAGGAACACTAATACAAAACCTCAATAACGTCTGATAGAATGCTAAAAATGTTATGGAATTTTCTTTTTTTTTTACTGAATGAGACCCAGAATGTACATGAAAATAAAGAATGTGGGATTTACAATATTAACTATAAACGATAAAACACTGAATATTGACGTCACACTCCCTCTCGATTGACATATTTTACAATCAAGCGAAACGCAACAAAAATGCAACAAACACAGCGAAATATGAACGCGAAGGTTAAAAAAAAAAGAAACACCTACTATCTGTTATATCTGATATATCACTAAGCTTTGGAACTTTGTTGTAAAAATCTCCTTCCGCGTCTGTCCCTGACACCCGCATTCCAGGCTGGCCGCTCTGGAAACCCTCTGTGGAAACGCTCCCCACCCACACTGCTTGGTGCCTCGTCTGAGCTGCTGTGACTTAGATTACCATAGTAATTAGTTTATCATGCAAAAGCTCAGATTCCAACCATTGAAATACTTTGTATAGTTCAA